>NW_015655573.1:229139-230306 GCF_001515625.1 Sinocyclocheilus rhinocerous | reverse complement strand
TTTATCACTTATTTATGATTTATTTTGTGAATTTTATAAATGTATAAATATTTACTTGGGTGGAAGTTATAAGAAATCTGATACCACAGTTTGAACAATTTATAATCATCCATACTTCATGTATTTAATATGTTTTATATATATATATATATATATATATATATATATACATATATATAATATTAAATTAAATAATTATTTTTTATTTATTTGTTATGTATTTTCTGTGTGGGTTTTGCACTGATGTACAATATAATCTCTTTGATTTTTGGATGCTTTGACAAAGCAGATTTTAATTAAATTTGCTTTGATTTTAGGATGAAAAAATGTAGTTGCAGTATACATAAATATATAAATATGTATGTATATTACATAAATACATAATTTACATTTATGCATAGTGTATATATACTTCTTATGCAGATCATATTAACCCCAAAATCACTATATCTTTATATAAATATTTTCTTGACCTTTTTTTTAATGAGATTCATCCGAAAGCTTTGCTATTCTCAGCCCGTCTGCGAATGGATAACGTGTTACTATTTGATTGCGCGTCTGAAAAGAGTGAGCCACTAAATAGTCAACACACCCCCACATTTTCACACAAAGCCACTAGCAATTAACAGGCCGGCGGTTAATGAAGAGCTGAGTATATTGTATATCCGGACTGCTGATTTCTTCAGCTCTGCTCCTCTTCACAGCTCACCTCTCCTGTCCAGCGCGAGCTGCTCTCCTGATAATTGCCCTCAAACCGCTGTCAAACACATCTCTAGTCTTCATCTCGCTCTCTTTCTCCTTCCTTTTCTCCTGCGTCCTCTAGCAAAGTCAACAGCTTCCCTCTGCCGTTTATCCAATCTCTGCAGTCCCTGTTCACAGATACCGACTAAACGGTGCCGCAGATAAACTTCAGATCCTCTCGCTCTGAACAGATGATGGGAGAGCCTCGATCCGGCTCGGAAAGAAACGTTTGTGCAGCAGATATTTGCATTTGATTTGCATCTGTTTGACTTTGTTTCTTCTGTGGAAAACAAAAGAATGCTTCCTGCTCCTGTTGCATACAACAGACACTTTCAACCTCCAAAGATGAGATAAAAAAAAGCTGTAAAATTAACTTTTGCACCATATTCCAGGTAGTATTGTAAACTAAAGCTATTAAATATATTT
>NW_015655573.1:224140-229129 GCF_001515625.1 Sinocyclocheilus rhinocerous | reverse complement strand
TGTGACAAATATGCAAACAATTAAAAAAACAGGAAGGGGGCAAAAACTTTTTCACACCATTGTATATATATATATATGTATATATTTAAATATAAAGAAATAAATATATAAATATAAAGTAAATGTGAAATAAACATAAATAAAGCTGAAATAAAAAAAAAAGCTGTCAGAAGTTTTAATGTATATATTCATATTTTTGTAAAATAAGCTGGTGGCAAAAACACACATAAAACAAAAGCAAAAATAACTACAACTTAAAATTAAAATAAAATAAAAATAAATAACATAAGTTTATAATATAATATAAGTTTTAATGTATATTCATATTATTATAAAATAAACCAAAAAACTAATAAAAGTGACAAAAAGTCAATAAGTGATACTAAAATAACACTATTTGCAGATCTTAGTATGAACATTTTGCTAAACATCTCCTTTAGTTTTCTATTGAAGAACAAACGTCATACAGGTTTGAAACGGCATGAGAGCGAGCAAACGATGACAGTACTTTCATTATGGGAGAATTATTGATTTAATGAGCTGAATCTGAAGTGTTTTTCAGAGAGGACTGAACACAGCGAATAATGAGAGAAGGCACTCTGATGGCAGGTCTTTTATTTCTACCTGTTTCAATTATCACCTCTATCTTGCTTGTCTGTGAAGTCGATGTTAATGAGATTTACACGTATCTTTACTCGATGGCGTGAGAAAGTCTCACTCTGAGGTGTGTGTATGCGTTTGTGTGAGATCATGACATGATGTCTCCATCTGAAAGAGGTTTTTTTGATTGATTTGTTGCTGAGATTTAGAGAGAAAACGGTGGCTAGCAAAAGAAATCAGGAGAAAGTAAGAGATTGAGTTGTTTTGGGGATTTGAGGTATTTAATTAGACGTGAAATTGAAATTTTGGACATTCAGCTCCCCGTTGTCAAGTCATAGATTCGTTTTTTAAGCTGCATTGCATTTTAAGGCCATTGATTTGCCTTAATCAGCTGGACAATAAACGTTTCCGGAGTATGGACGGTTGTTGAGATCGATGCATCCGCCCCATATCAACCAACTGCAAGAGACAGTTTGAAAACAGCAGTATGTCTCGTCTTCTAATTTGCACAAAGTCAGTTTTAGAATATATATTAATTGTCAGTTGTGTGTCTGTACAGACATTGGTTGAGCTGAGGGTATCTGAATCAGAGAGCGTGGAGTTGTGCTGTCATATTTGAGTCTTTCTTCAACTACTGGGAGAAAATAAACTCTTCCACAGTACGCTTTTCACATTTCCCCTAGGTTTTTATTTTATCTAATGTAAATTAATTTTTTTAATACATTAAAATGTTCAGATTTTATGTTCAAACTAAATTATTACAAATGTATTAATTTTTTTTTTTTTATATCATTTTAGATAATATTTGATTTAAAAAAATTTTATAATTAACATTTTTATAATGCATGTTCATGCTTTAAGACTGAAAGTCTGGATTTAGTGCTAAAACAATAAAATCTAAACATAAAATGCATTTTAAAAGTAGTCAAAATAAATAGTTATAGTAAAATGTGACATTTTCATTGGATTTTCAAAAAAAACATTTTTTTAATAATTGTAACATTTTTTGAATATAGCAACTTGAGTTTCCCCACATTTCTTGTTTAATTTTGTACAAAATCAGTTTTGACATTTAAAAATGTCGAGAACTCCAGATTATAAAATGTAATTTTTATTACAAATGTATTAATAATATTTTTTCTTTATTTTTATATCATATTTTATTTTTAAAAATCTAATAATTCACATTTTTATCATGTATTTTCATAATTTGAGATTGAAATTCTGGGTTTAGTGTAACAATAAAATCTAAGCATAAAACGCCTTTGTAAAGCAGTAAAAATAAGTAGTTATAGCAAAATGTGACATTTTAATTGGACTTTTACAAAAGAAAATAATTTTTTAACAATTTTAATAAGTTTTGAATAGTTTTAAAATGACAGTATTCCCACATTTCTTTTAATTTGCACAAAATCAGTTTTGAAAAATGTATTTAAAAGCATCCAGAAAACAAAAAATTTATTACAAATTTATTAATAATCTTTTTCTTTATTTTTTTCCTTGTCATTTTTATATCATATTTTATTTTTAAAAAATGTAATAATCACATTTATATAATATGATGTCATAATAATGTCATAATGGCTTTTCAGTATGATTGAAAGTGTGGGTTTAGTGGTAAATCAATAACGTTTAAACATGACATGCAATTGAAAAGTAGTAAAAATAAATAGTCATAGTAAAATGTAACATTTTACTTGACTTTCATATAACCAAAATCTTTTTTAACTATTTTAATTTAAATATTTTAAATATTTAAACATGTTGCACACTTTCTGTACTTTTATTTAATCTAATGTAAATTCTTTATTTTTTTTCTTTAAAAAATCTTCAAACAAAAATGTTATTAAAAATCACTAGACCAATTATTTGTTTATTTTACACACACACACACACACACATATATATATATATATGTATGTATGTATGTATGTGTATATATATATGTGTGTATATATATATATACACACTACATATATTTCCGTGACATCTCAAATTATGTATTACTTTTAATAGCATTCCATGGTGGAAATGGCATTTGAAACATTTTTAAACCAGGATTGACTGATATGCACTTATTTGCACACCTGCGGTAATGAAACACAGTCACGTCAGAAAGCTGCTGTTGTAAAGAGCAAGTGGGTGAAGTGGTGCTAACCGCCTTACAGCCGCTCCATGGCACTAATGGAGGAGGCTAATGGGTTTAAACGCTGCGCTGGAGCTTCGCTCTCCTGATAGCGAGGTTACAGAGGCTCACGGCTCGGTTCTGTTGTTCCTGATCTGTTTTTAACTTCGGATCGTGTGATTTGACACAGTGCTTGTTACGAGAGTCAGACGCAGTCACTTTCGCTACACGGCGACACACGTCTGCAGCGTTCGGCCTGAAGTGCCCTCGTTTCTCAACATCACAGTGGATGCTCATTAATTTGCACAGTCATTTTTTTTCACCCTCCTCATATTTCCTCATTTTGTGGCGCTCTGTTGATGTATGAGGCCGGTGTGTGCCGTAATAGCGCTCGCTGTGCTCTGTTACTGAAACAATTAACTGTGCAGTCAGATTTGGGAGTTTCTCCAACTGCTTTTTTTCGAAAATAAACTCTCCTACAGTACACTTTTTACCCTACCCCTACTTCATTTAATTTGTGTAAATCTATTTTTTTCTAAAATGTCCAGGTTACAAAATGTTCAAACTAATTTTTATTTTGATACTGATACATCACAGGGGAAATCTGTTTTTATATATATATATATATATATATATATATATACTATATATATATATATATATATATATATATATATATTGACATTTTTGGGATAAAATGGCTAGCATTTATGCATTAAATATTGAATAATATTTACACACTTTATGCATAATTTGAAAAATAATTACAACTTTGATTGGATATTACAAAATATTCTTTGTAATTTTTGAAAATGTGATATAAATATTTTTCACACACATTTTTTTTTAATGGTTTAGTTATATTTATTGTAATAGTGAAGCAATGTTTTTATTTAATTTTTTATCATTTTTATATCTTATTTCAATTTTAAAATGTAAATTCACATTTTTAGAATTGATTTTTATATTTTAAGATTGCAAGTCTGGGTTTAGGGTAAAACAATAAAAATCTAAACAAAGTGTAGTTGAACAGTAGTAAAAAAAAAAAGACGTTATAGTAAAACGTGACGTTATAATTGGACAATTTTAATTAGTTTTAAATTGTCTGCAAATGAGTTTTCCCCATCACATTTTTACTTTGCACAACACATATATTTTAATAAAATACAGATTAAATGTTTATAAAAAATGTTCATAGTTAGCATTTTATTTATTCTAAATACACTCATACACTTTTTTTTTTGTACAATTTAAAAAACAAAAATTACAACTTGAAAGGAAATTACAGAATAAAAAATATATATATAAAATAAATAAAATGTGACATTTTAATTGGACTTGGGTGTAGCAAAAGCCCATTTTTTAAATTGTTTAAAATAAAAATCAAGTTAAAGAAACACCCTTAATTATCTGCGTGTATTAGCATTATGACTGCAGTATATCACGGCTAGTTTAGCTGAAGGTTGTTGTGCGACAGATTGAGTCGCCTTCAGCAACGTCACAACCTGCCAGAAGTCCAGCTGAGATGAATCAGGCCCGTGAGGCGATGGTGGGTTTTAGGGGGAAACTTTGGTGCAAAAACCACAGGTGTCAGTGTAATTAAACAGAAAATTATGTGAGCCGTATGTCTATCAGTGTCATTATGGATCCAGTATCTTGAGGCTAATAATTTTGCTCCATAATAATTTCTTCCACAACACCTTCACTCCTTTCTCTTATTATTTCTCGTATTTGTTCTCTAATGTTTCCTTGCTAGAAAACTCAAGTCATATCATCTCGAGTTGGTCATCTAGCTTAACTAATCAGGTCAACCTTTATCCCACCAGCATGATGACCACTTAGAAACCATATAAAACCAGCATTTAGAATCAGAAAATGGTTTTAGCTGGATTTTCCAGCAGGGTTGCCATTAATCTTCTTCCTTTAACGGTTTCACTTAATGACCTCCTAGAAACCATATAAAACCAGCATCTACCATCAGAAACTGGTTTTAGCTGGATTTTCCAACAAGGTTGCCATGAATCTTCTTCATTTCATGATTTCAACCATATAAAACCAGCGTCTACCATCAGAAACTGGTTTTAGCTGGATTTTCCAATAGGGTTGCCGTTAATCTCCTTCATTTGATGGTTTCAGTCAATGACCACCTATTGTAGAAACCATATAAAACCAGTGTCTACCATCAGTTAATGACCACCTAGAAACCATATAAAACCAGCGTCTACCTTCAGAAGCTGGTTTTAGCTGGATTTTCCAGTAGGGTT
>NW_015655573.1:190462-223057 GCF_001515625.1 Sinocyclocheilus rhinocerous | reverse complement strand
GTTTTAGCTGGATTTTCCAGTAGGGTTACCATTCATTCTCTTCATTGGGCCGTTTCAGTTAATGACCACTGTACTTCTGTAGAAACCATATAAAACCAGTGTCTACCATCAGTTAATGACCACCTAGAAACCATATAAAACCAGCGTCTACCTTCAGAAGCTGGTTTTAGCTGGATTTTCCAATAGGGTTGCCGTTAATCTCCTTCATTTGATGGTTTCAGTCAATGACCACCTATTGTAGAAACCATATAAAACCAGTGTCTACCCTGAGAAGCTAGTTTTAGCTGGATTTTCCAGTAGGGTTACCATTCATTCTCTTCATTGGGCCGTTTCAGTTAATGACCACTGTACTTCTGTAGAAACCATATAAAACCAGTGTCTACCATCAGTTAATGACCACCTAGAAACCATATAAAACCAGCGTCTACCTTCAGAAGCTGGTTTTAGCTGGATTTTCCAGTAGGGTTGCCATGAATCTTCATTTCATGGTTTCAACCATATAAAACCAGCATTTACCATTGGAAGCTGGTTTTAGCTGGATTTTCCATTAGGTTTGCCATTAATCTTCTTCTTTTGATGGTTTCATTGTTGAATGCGTGTCATAACTATAATTTGAGTTTTCAAAACCCCAAATGACTATGTATTCAGTTCATTTTCTTTCCTTGTTTTTCTGTTTTCTAGCCTGAATTGTGGGAAACTTGTCCATCCTGTTTTCAACAGGTAATGCTTTGTAGGGATCTCTGGTTGTTTTGCCATTCTGTCTCATTATTTCTGCTCAAACACTAACCCAAGGCGCTGTTTGAGCTGGATTGCCTGATATCCTTCTATGCATCGCTAATGTGGAGATATGTAAGATTTATGTGTACCGTCGGGTTTGTCTTACCCACATTGAATATGAAACATGAATCTCCTTGTGTTGAAGTTGCTCTCAGTCTGAAATGAATTATGTTGTCCCCAGCCGCTTCGGCAGGGGTCCTGTAATCCCACGCATCACGACGAGACGGAGCACTTCGAGTCTGTAAACAGTCGCGACAAACGCTGGACGGAGATGAAACACTCATTCGTCACAAGTCACAACTTAGCACGCAGCACCATGGGGCTTGACGTACACGCGCCTCTGGTGGCCTCCCGTTACATCCAGAGCGATGGCATTCTGCTCGTTTCTGCCATTAAGTGACAGGCTTTGACTCTTTAACGCTAAGGTTGAAGTTTTTTATGGCTGCCGTGAAAACAAATCGCGCCATTGGAAATGTCCCTCAAAGTAACACACGACAAGCGTTGTTCTAAAAAAAAAAAAAACAAGATGAGGAGAGTTCAGCTGCTTCCTGAATGTGTCCTAGAGGCCCGCTTCTCTAATTCTGGCAGTGTTTTTCAGAGCCAAGATGCCCAAAAAAAACCCAGAATGCTGTGCTTTACCGGTCTCTCTTTTTTTTTTTTTAGGTAACATCTGGGATACAAAGTAGGACAGCAGTTGAGGCATTCAGAGCAGGGTTATTATCGTTAACTAAAACTAAAACCATTAAAAAAAAAATCCTTGCTTGAATTAAAATGAACATTAACTGAAAAATATATATATATATATATATATAAATACAAACTCGATCTAATTCAAAATATTTAACAAAACCTAAAATAGTATATTAAAGATATTAAAATTACACTGCTTCAGAGTCCAGTTTTAGAGATACGGTTTATTTTTAAAGCAATTGAAGTTATCATGAAATCTAAATCGACTATTTTTTTTTTTCTTTTTTATTAATGTTCCTGGTCTTATTTTGAATTATTCACATTATTCAGAAGAATAATTGTTTGTTTTCATAATCTTTTACATAAAATATACAACTTTGCTCCACCTCTTAAATGACTTTCATTTCTGTATGACATCACAAATCCCTTTTCAACCAATCCCCTTAAACGACCATATATGGGCATTTCTTTTTTTCCAGTCATTTCCCGATGGATAAAATGAGCTCCTGCCCACATTTTGCTCATTAAATGTCCCATTTTACTTATAAATACAACAGGTGGCATTTGGCTAAAATGACTAATGCAGACAACCTGACACCAATTTTGTGATATTTTCTTAACATTCTTCAAGGCCTCTGAGTTTAACCTCCTCAAATGATGCTGCCGCAAATGAAAATTATGAGTTGAAGGGGCGTGAGAGACAAATGGTGGCAGACCGAGTGTTTTAAAGCCTAGCATGACTCACGCATTTTAGCTGACCTCCAGTCGAGCCGGTGCCCAACCAACCCACAAACCCATCTGAATGTCCCCTCCGTCAATTATCTCTGGATTCAGCGCGCTTTAGCCGCTTGACATGGGGCTAATTTCACACTCGCTGCCACTCTTCCTCTAAAGACGCCGTCAGATGTCAGCTGAATGATGGCCGCCGGCGTGGCTACCGAGCGCACGCTAAAGCTCATTATTTGAGAAGAGATTAATTAATGAACGCTAATAACCGTGTTGAATGCTCAATTTAATTTGAGATCAGTGGCCTGGAAGGTCGTACTTGGATCTGTGTGCTACCCTGACCCGACTTCTTACCCTGTACTTCCTCAAATGACTCCGGGATGGGCTGTTGTGTAGTGTTTTGGATTTTTCGTGGTGCTGGTGTGTGCATGACTGCTGACAGTGACAATGTGTCTCTTTGTGTTTGTTTCCAATGCAAATCAGATGCTTGTGTTAGACAGCGAGCACACATGCAAACGATGTTTGGTAAAGAAGTAGTTCAGCCAAAATGTCTTCATTTACTCACCCTCATGTTGTTCCAAACTTGTATGACTTTCTTTTTTTCAGTGCAATTATAATAAGCTTCAAAAAGCACCCGAAAGCACCATAAAAGTAGTCCAGACAACTTGTGCATTTCATTTAAAGTCTTCTGACATCATATAAACAATATGCATGGAAAAAGACTAATTTATTAGTATTTTTTTATGTTTTTAAAATTTAAAAATCCTTGAAACAAGTTAAGTTTGCCTGGGAAGCAACATTGAGATATCAATATGTTTTCACACGTAGTATCTTGAATATGAGTGCATTTTGTCTTGATGTGCTGGCAGATTATTTCACTTGTTTTAAATATAAACAAGTTAGAAATATGTGAAAAAAAATCCATCAATGCATGTAAAAGGACACACATTTATTAAACAAAAACAAACAAAAAAATTCAAATTAAATTAAAATATTTAGAAAACAACAACTAAACATCACTGAAACATTGCAATTGCTTGAAGCAATACTGAGATATCAAAACTTGTTTTCATGGATTGTATCTTGAATATGAGTGTATTTTAATATGAGTTTCTTAATGCGCTGGCAGATTATGTATGAACAAGTTTAAAAAATTTGAAGAAGTCGGCCAGTGCATTGAGACAACATACATTTATACTCAATTATATATTCATATAATAAAATTACATTATCTAATATACAGTGTTGCTTCTTAAGTACATTTATCTGATTACACACACAAAAGCTTTTTGATTTATTTTACTTGTTTTAAGTATATAAACAACTGAAAAATATGTGGAGAAAAGTCTGCCAAAAGTCCATTTGGACAACATGCAATTATATTTATCTAATTTTCAATGTTGGCTTCTCAAGTAAATATATATATATATATATAATTAAAAAAAACTGATTAAGATGTTATTTCTTTGTGGTGAACTGAATCATTGAAAATATCTGATTTATTAGTGATTATAAATCTCATGAGAGAGCTTGGACAGATTTTCAATGTTAATAGCTCATTAATTTTAGTCTGTTCTTCACACAAAGCTATTGTATGTTTTTGGATGACTTAAGATACAGTGCTTGAGTCATACGGGCCACTTTTATGGTGCTTTTTTGCCTTGCTGGTGCTTGACAGCTTCAGTTCCCCTTCACTAGCGTGTGACAGAAATGTTACGCCCCTTAACACACTGTCTGTGATGCCGTCTCCCGGCACGCGAGACAAATCCAATAAAACCTATTACAAAATCCAAAGAGAAAGGAAAAATTTAAATCGCATCATATGACCCCTTTAAAAAAAGCAGCCAGGATGTTCTTCAAAACATCAAATTTTGTGTTCAACTGAAAAAAATAACATGACAGATGTCATTTTTGACTGAACCGTCCCTTTAAATGCACAAACATGCATTTAACCTCCTGATGCAGTTTGTGAGACGCAAATAACAGACTGTTTAACCGCTGCTAATAGTCAGCCTTTTGTAAAACAGAAAGTGTTTTCCTCATGCGATGTGACCCAGAAGCCAGACAGCTCTTATTTTTTACCCTGGTGTTCTCTCCTCTCCCTTGCTCCAGATAGCAGTTCTTTCCCTAGACGTCGTCGCTCTACCGTAGCGTCGAAATATGGGCCAACCCTGTGGGACAATGCCTCCCGATTGAGCGTCCGCGTGCCGTGGGATTTCAGGGTTTATGGCCATATTTATTTTCTTTTCTCTTTACTTTCTTTAAATAAGACGGTGGCGTTTGCTTTACAACCTTGACTTCTCTGGCGTTCGGTTTGTTTTTGCCCTTCAGCTTGACTGGGTCATAAACTGCGGATGTGGTATGTCAGAGCCGGAGCTGGCAGGCCATTTAAAGTTGTCAATTGTGTAGGAGTAGATCAGAGGAGACATGGAGTGAGTAATTGCTTTGATGCATGGGGCCTGTCTCCTCTCTTTCTCTCATTCTCGTTCTGTCTCAATGCTGAAGTGCTCTGGCTTATTAAAACAGCAGTTCAGAGGCCTGAACTTCCCGAGTTTCTTACAGAAGCTCAAGAACGTTCCTCATTTTTCTGCACAGCAATCGCTTGGCCTTCAGAGTCTTCTGGTTCTTTTAAACCTGATGTCAGATGTGGCATGCTGTCGATTACCACAAACGATCTTCCTTGGTAAAAACGATGGAGTCTGTTTTTGTTGGTTGTATTTTTGTTGAAGCAATTCTTAGTAAAAATGTTATTTGTGCTTTAGACTAGATTTCAGTCATGCAAAATTACTTTGCATACTGCAGTGAATACTGACAACAGAATATGATGCCATTCTTTATTTGAAATAAATAATAAATAAATACATGTAATATTAATCATGCAGCTTTGAAGTTTGTAGTCTTTATTCTGAGCAAACAGGTAAATCTGTGATATTTTCGCAATGCATAAAAAATCCTGCCAATTCATATGCAGCAATCTTGAAATATGACTTGCGTATACAGTATAAATACAATTAATTTAATTTAATTAATTAAATAAATACAATTGTACAATATATCTAAATGTATGTTTATAGATCACAGGAATATATATATATATATATATATATATATACACATTATAACATTTTATAAATTGTATTTATATATTGCATAAATATATGCATCTTTTATGTTTTTAAAATGACCATTATTTTCTGTAGATAAACCATCATCATTAAGTTGGTGACTTTGCATGCAGAAAACAATTTATCTAGCTGTTATTGCTTTTCTCTTTTGCTTCCATTCTGAGTTTCTTTCCTGCAAAAGCTTTTGAGTAAAGTGTTGTCTGTGGTATTTGACAACATGCAGTTCAATACAGTAAAATTAGTCTGAATAATGTACAGTTAAGATTAGTTTGTGATGTTCCTCCTCATTTCTTCCTCTCACCTCTACCAGACCAGCGACCAAAGCACCAGCGGCCGAGAAGAAAGAACGTCCAACCAGCACCATGAGCGAAGCGTCGAACTACACGGGCGGCTCAGACTATACCACACATCCCAGCAGTCCCACAACCAGAGTGAGTCACTAACTAACTCACTGACCTTGGCCTAGTTCCAGTATGACAGATTGGACTGTCCCATCATGCATCAATAGCATGTTACACAATTACTGTCCTCATTACTGCACATTTGCTTCATTGTCTTTGCTTGGTGATGTTGAGTTGATGTGGAGTATCATAAAAATGCAATGGGTTAGGATGGGCAACTAGTTATACAGCTAGTTAAATACCCAGCAAGCATTGATGTTTTTCACTGCACATTCATTCAGTAAATCTTAGTGTTTCCATCATGCATTTTTAATGCAATATCTTGCATTAAAAATATCTGGATGGAAACTCTGTCTCTGAGAGGTTTTTAAACCTGACTCATTATTCAAGGCTCTTAAAGACTAGTCAACATGTCATTCAGACAACCCACCGAAAATGTCATTTTGCACACCCCTAAACTCTATATAACATAAAAACACCCAAACAAGATAAACAATTCATGAATTGTTGTGGCTCAGGATGCCGGCGTTTCTCAAATAAATAAATGAACATGCATATGCATACAGTACGTGCTTATATAAATTAGGGCTGTCAGGTGATTAAAGTTTTTAAATTTAATTAAAAAGTAATCACACATCAAATTTGGCTGAGGAATTACCCCGAAAATATAATTTGAAGTCAATTTTGTTTTAAATGAGAACAACACAAAAAGTAGCTTTAGAATTTCATTTTATTTGCTTTAACATAAAAATAAAAATAAAAATTTTCAGAAGAATTGGTATTTAGATATATTTACAGACCGTTTATTGCAGCTCAGAGGTGGCATGAATGCATTTACACTGCTATTACAATTGCATAAATAATGCCATGAGATTAATGGGTTTTAAATGGGTATTAATGGGTTTTTTGTTAATATGGTATTTTTATTATTATTATGAAATGATACTCTAAATAAGAAACTAAACTTCCATTAGGTGGTGGTAAATGTCTTGGATAATGAGTGAGTCATTGAGTCATTCATTCATTTGATTTATTTAAACGGCTGATTCGTTTAGGAGTGAAATAAATGGCTCTCTTTATGAATGAGTCATTGAATCATTGTTTCACCCGATTCATTCAAAATGTGGATTCATTTAGAAACGAAACGCCACTGTGTTTTGTTGGTAGATGCACAAAAAATTCTGCTGTGGATTTATAGGTAATATTTTCGTTGGCAAAATTGAGCAAAAGCAGGCAATACTGTGTCACACATTATTAACTCCTTATTTATTGAACTGTTGTTGAGTTGAATTGAATTTATATAAATATGACACAAAAACTCATACAGGGGCATTAAATGTGCGTAAAATTTTTCCCTAATTAATCATTTCCGTTATTTTTTCCCTAATTAAGTAAGTTAATGCACTTAATCCTAGCGCATATAGAAATACATGAACACATACATTAATAATGCTAAATATTTTTTAACTCATAACTCAGAAGATGATGAAATAAGACTTTTTTTTTTTTGTTCTGATGATTTATTGTCAGCGTTTATAATTGGAGGGGTCGGTGGACCTAAATAATCAAAGACCAGAGATCAGCGATTGGCTCGTCTGAATGATTGTGTCTCGTTAGAGTCAGACCCAATGACAAATACGCTCGCCTCAGATTGTTGCCAGTGTGTTTTGGCTTCTGTTAAGCAGCTTTTTAACTTTCTGAGGGTTTGTAAGTGCTGTTGATTCATAATGCATGCCTCACATGCCTTTTCTGAGCTGCGCTAAACGACTTCACTAGTAAGTTGTAATTATTTACAACTCCATCGCTGAATAATGTATACAGGCAAGCTTGAGCCCTCACAAGTGTTGTTTCTGAGAATAATCTCCTCTCACCCTGTTTGCAGCTGTCCAGGTCCTCAAAGAAAATCCACAACTTTGGGAAGAGGTCCAACTCCATCAAGAGGAACCCCAATGCCCCGGTAGTAAAGAACGCCTGGCTTTACAAACAGGTTTGTGGCTCTGGCACTCTTACAAACCATTAATAGATCTTGCATATGTGTGAGAGAATCTCATGTAACAATATACAGAAAAAGCATTGTGAAAATTACAAGTTTTTTGCATTATAACACTGTTTTTATGACAGTTAAGCACATTAGGGCATAGATTCTCATTAATGTAATGCAGTAAAAAAAAAATCTCATCAATCATCCCATTCTTATATATTTTTATTTTATTTTATTTTTAACAGTTTGATTTTTTTATTTATTAGATATAATTTTATTTATATATTATTTATTAATATATTTTTGCATTACATTATGGTAATGATATGCATTTCCATGGTACTATAAAGTACATCAACAGGAAAAAATATTGTGAACAATTTTTTTTTTTAAACATTATTATAACATTTTCATGACAGTTAAGAAAATTCTGCTGTAATAAAAAATGTACAAAAAAAAAAAAAACTGACATTTATAATAGTATTGTTTGTTTATTTAATTTTATTAAAATGTTATTTTATAATTTATTGAATACAATTATATTTATATATTATTATACTTTTGTTTTCATTACGGTAATGATATACATTTCCGTGATATTCTGAAGAACTTCAACAGGAAATTAATATATAGCATCATGAAAATTAGATTTTTTGTACTCGAGGTTTTTTTTAACTTTATTTTCCTTACAATTAAGCACATTCAGCCATAGATTCTCATTACCGTAATGCGAGATGTTTTTTTTTTTTTTTTTTGAAAAAAAGAATATATTTTAATTTAAAAATTATTTACATTTAAAAGGTTATTTCATATTTGATTAAATATAATTATATTTGTATATTAATATAATTTAGTTTTGCATTACAGTAATATGTATTTCCATAGTACTCTAATGTACTTTAAAAATACCATGATTATATCACAGTACATGTCCAACTGAGATAAAAGTCTCATGTTTTCTGAGATTTGCCTGCACTTCAAAGCTTATCCATCAAATGTTTCATCCGTGCTTCATCTGCCTGTGTTTTTATGCAGCACATACACGACTCCACAAGCACATTTGTGCTTTTGCATCATTTTTCACAACCGCTTTTCCTGAAAGGCAGAGTGAAATAAACACACAAAGCGTTTTGTCAGTAACTAGAGTCTTTGTGTGTGCGATCGCTACGCCAGCGTTCCTTTGAAAGCAGCATGTTTCCACGAAAAACACAACATCAGAGGTGGTCTCTCCTCTTTCCCAAAGAGGAGAGACCCGCAGCACAAGCAAAATCATCAGGCTTTGTTGTCTGAATTAAAATTTACATGCTTAGATGGTGCAAACATTAACACAACAAACAGTAAAACACGAGGGAGGAATAGGAATATGATTCATGCCTCAAATTAAATGAGTCGCCTTAAAAAAGAGATGAGTTTCCGCTCTAGAGACCAGCAGCAACATGGATAACAATATCTCAGCAAAGCAGATACATTTGGTGTTGTCTGAGGAAAATAAGCATGCATGGAAAGGGGCGGGGCTTTCCGTGCTGAACTGTGATTGGTTGGCTGGTTTGATTGACGGCTGCTGTGCTGCTGGACTTTGCAGGACAGTACCGGGATGAAGCTGTGGAAGAAGAGATGGTTCGTTCTGTCTGACATGTGCCTCTTCTACTACAGAGGTGAGTCCAGCATCTCTGTTTACAACCACACACTTTATCACACACTGATGTCTGATTTTCTTGTTGATGTGTGAGAATTAACTTTCATCCCAGAGCAGTTTCTGTTGACTTTTGTCGCCATATGATCAAGTGACACATTTGCGCTGCTATCTGGGTTTTATGCTGTGTATTTTTCAAATCATGGCTCTGTAAATATGGAAATACCACTGAATGAATGGTTGATACTATAATGTGCTCTTCCAAAAGTTTTGCAGTGATTTGAATCCACTTTTGTGGAGTAACAGGGGAAGGATTCGCAATCGAATGATTCTGATTCCATATGATTTTGATTGACTAATGATTCAGTTACAGGTTCTTATTATTAATATAATATAGTTATTAATTCTACAATTGTCAGTTATTACTTGCGTATTGGAAAATTTACTGCCAATCATTATCTTGATGATATATGAATATCTCAGTGAAATTGACCTGATGAGGTTTATTTTGCACTGATGATCATTTGACACTACATTACTTCACGTATCATGGATGGCTACTTAACAAATAAACAAATAAATGGATATAAATGATGAAACATGTCGGAAACTTGTTTCTCTGGTCAGTTACTCAGCGTTGCCATTGAAAATAGCCACTATTTCAGTGTTATTTTAGTATTGTTTATATGCTATTATATTTATTCATATGTTGAATTAACTTTTTTTATATTTTCAGTTTTCATTTTAATTTTAAGTTTTAGTAATTTTGTTATGTGATTGTCTTTATTATTTTTAAACATTTCTATGTTGCTTTAATTCGTTTTTATTTCAGTTTTAGTAATTTTAGTATGTAAACATTATTTCAATTTGTTGCTAAGGCAACATGTCTAATTTTTATTTAAGTTTTTGTTGAAGTGCCTTTGTCATTTTTAGTATTTTTACAAATATTTCTGTTTTGCTAGAAATAGGCAACATTTCTAATTTGTTTTTCATCTAATATAAACTTTATTTTATTTCTTTATTTCTATTAACTGATATATATGTATGTGTACTTATTTAATTTCAATTAGTTGCATTTCTAATTTTTGAAGTTTTTCATCTAACATTTAAAGGGGTCATATGATGCGATTTCAAGTTTTCCTTTCTCTTTGGAGTGTTACAAGCTGTTCATGAATAGATAAGATCCCTAAAGTTGCAAAGACTAAAGTCTCAAACCCAAAGAGATATTCTTTATTAAAGTTAAGACTTGTCCACGCCGATCAGAGCACACCTCGCTTTTCAGAACTATGAGCTTTGTAAAAATCGACACGTTTCAGAAAGGCGGGGCATAGAGGAGAAACAATAATGTACAGTATGTGGAAAATAATGTGTTTTTTTAACCTTAAACCGCATAAACACATTGCATTACACCAAATACACAAAATAATGTTATTTTTAGCAACGTCATATGACCCCTGTAAATTTTTATTTATTTATATTTAAATATTTGAATTCCAGCTTTATTTCAATTAACAATTTTTATTTAAATTTTAGTAATTTTAGAACTTAGTTATTTTATTTCTGTTTGTTGCCAAGGCAACACATCTCATTTTCATTTTTCATCTAATATTGATATTTTTATTTATTTCAGTTCAGAAAAACTTCTTTTTTTTAATCAATTTTTAATAGTTTTAGTTTAGTTTCTGAATAGTTAGCACTATTCAGAAATATTTGACTGCTGAATATTGTGATTGACCAATCAGAATCAAGTGTTCTATTTAATAAGCTCTCATAGTATATATAGGGAGGAAGATGCGTGGACGTAATCTAGCTTGAGCCCAAAGGTGTTTCATTGAATTGGTTGTGCTGCTTGCTGAAATCTCTTGAGGACGCTCTCTTAGATCTCCATAAATTGTGCAATTAAGCAGTCCAACAGTGCAATCAGATTCTTCTTTCACAGCAGGACCCATGAGGGCCAAGGCTGTTTATTGACTGTCGGAGAAGACAGAGGATTATTCTAGCCACGCAGCAGACATGCTCAGACTGTCTGTTCATATCATCCGTCTCTCTGAGTCTGTATCGACGGCTCAGATTAAATGTTGGATGCGGATGTCAGTGATGAAGGACAGGTGACGCTATGAACGACCCTGACCGAACGATGCCACTGTGAGCAGAGAAGGGCAGATCACTGACGCCCCCTGTCTGTGTCAGCTGGTACTGCACACACTCATGCACTAGTTCAGTGGGGTTTTTTGAACTCCTATTTTCACTGACTGTGGTGTAAAATATGTGGAATTAATTTAAAAAGGGGGATATGTGTTAAAATCAACATGAAATAATAAATCACTGGTCTTATTTAGCATTATTCATCAGTGCACGTTATACAAAGAACACTATTGTGCGCATGATTAAATTTGGCCAATAAAAATAAACTTTTGCTTTTATCTTAAAATACAAATAAGCAGAGGTGGTGAATACTGGGAACTAAAAAACCAATACCATTTTTTAAAAATAAAGTTCTCATATGTTGGAAAGAACAAAATACACTGCTGTTCAAAAGTTTGGTGTCTGTAATGTTTTTTTTTTTAATTAATACTTTTATTCAGCTAGGATGCATTAAATTGATCAGAAGTAAAAAATAATAATAATTTAAAAACAAATGTGATAAAAGATTCAAATAAATTAAGATTAAAATAAATGCTGTTCTTTCGGATTTTCTATTCATCAAAGTATCCTGAAAAATAAATTGTATCACGGTTTCCACAAAAATATGAAGCAGCACAACTGTTTTCAACATTGATAATAATAATGTTTCTTGAGCAGCAAAATCAGTATATTGGAATGATTTCTGAAGGATCATGTGACTCTGAAGACTGGAGTAATGATGCTGAAAATTCAGTTTGATCACAAGATTAAAATTATATTTTACAATATATTCACATAGAAAACAGCTATTTTAAGTTAAAATAATATTTTACTATATTACTGTTTTTACTGTATTTTTTATCGAATAAATGCAGCCATGGTGATCAGAAGAGACTTATTTCAAAAACCTTTTAAAAAATCTGACAATTCCCAAACTTTTGAACAGTAGTGTAGTGTTACCACATTTTTTGTTAGTTTGTTTAGAATTGTTTAATATTTACTGTATTTGTACCTTTAAAAAGACTGAAAATAATTTTTAAAAATCTGTTTAAACAATCTTTTTGCAATAATTGTTTGACATTTACTTATTAGAACATCTTTATCACTTGGAAATAGAATTGTTAATATATATATATATATATATATATATATATATATATATATATGTGTGTGTATATATACAGTATATTTATTTATTTATTTCCTCTTCAAAAGTATTAATGGAATAGAATATCCAGAATTATTCTTTAGTGACTGCTGTTCAAATTCTGCAGAAAAGAAAATCTGTAGAATTTTCATCAGACTTCTGTGTTGGCTGAGATTTTGTGCAGAATTATTAGAGTTTTGTATACTCTGCGCTTTGATTGTTTGGAGTGTATCAGTATGTGGTTTCTCTAAAGCCAGCACACTGAGTCTGATCTTGAGAGAGCTGATCATCTCTCTGTGTTGGTTTGTGCTCGTTTGCTGTCTGTGATTCAGTGCGGCGTCTGCTGTGAGCCACCGGCGGCTTTCTTCACTTCTGAACGCCGCCTCGCGGATCTGAGCGCTCCAGAACTCAGTGTGTGGGATGTCTCCAAAACACACTTGAGGATGCAAAAACTTGGTCCATGTAACTTTTAAAAGACAGTTGCATCACATAGTGCTGAAGCACAGTTGTCTTGTTTGGTCTGTATGGCAGGGGAATAGCAAGCATGTTAGTCTGCTGAGTTTGCATCAAAAAATATATATTGCCCATATTTCGGGTTAGGAATTCAAACATCTACTCAACACTAATTATACATCTGTTAATATACATGCATGGACATGTTATAGACATACTGATTTTTCAGTAACTCTTTCTGAATATTACATAGTTTTGCCAGTAGGTGGAGACAATGAGAGTCTTTATGAGTGAGTCATTCGTTCACTCAATCGATTCCTTCAAAAACACTGATTGATTCAGGACTAAAATATATTTATAGTCAGTGAATCATTGAATCTTTCACTCAACCAATTTGATTAATTAAGGGACAAAACAAGTTGAGTGTCTTTATGAGAAAATTATTGCATCTTTCAATCAACCGATTGGATTCATTCAGGAATGAAACAAGTTAGTGTCTTTATGAGTGAGAAATTCATTAACTCAATCGATTCCTTCCTAAACACTGACTTATTCATTAACAATATATATTATATCATCTGTAAATGATTGAAACTTTCATTCAACCAATTCAATTCATTCAGGAATTAAACAAGTGATTTCATTGACTTCAAAAACATTGGAACATTCAGGAATATAGTTATCACCAGTTAATCGTTGAATTATTCACTCGGCTGATTCTGTTCATTCATTGAAATGCATTCAGAAGCACCATTACAGTGCTACGGTTATTTTTGTTCATTTCACTTCATTTGGAGCTATTTTTGTTGGCAGAGCAAACAAAAGGTTGCTCAGTATTGACTTCCTGTTTATTGAACTGTTGTATAAAAGCACTATCACTCATAATTGTGCTGTATTGGTCTCAATTTAATTTGTCTTTGAGGTGTGCTGTTATTTTCTAAGCGATCTGGTGGATGATTAAACAGCGTTTTTGGAAAATAAAATTAAGTTTTATGTGATTGTTGGAAATAATGAATGGCATAATGAACGTGATAAGTCTCACGCTTATGGAAGCCGATGATGGGAACGTGCTGTTTTTGGCATTATTACGGTAATAGTAACGGTTAACACAGCCTTCACTCTGAATTGACTCAGTCGGCAAGCAACTCTTGACAGATTGGTCGCAGTCTGCAATCAAAACGATGGAGTTCACAGTCGAGAGCAGTCACGACCTCATTGACACACTCGGATGCACACAACCCTGCAGTTTTCCCATCAGCCCCGCCAGACTGTCTGTTTACCCAAACCCCTGCCGAAATAAACACCCAGTCATGGCTTCAGCTGCAAGTTTAGCAGGTTCCCTGGCAGTCGGCTAATATATGCTAATGCTCACAACGTCTCTCTCTTTGTGTCTTCAGATGAGAAAGAAGAGGGAATCTTGGGAAGTATCCTCCTGCCCAGCTTCCACATCACCATGCTGTCTGTGGACGACCACGTAAGCAGGAAATACGCCTTCAAGGTCAGAGACGCATTCTATCAAACGTGGCCATATTTTACATGTAAATGTGGATTGGAAGAGGGCAGGTGAATAGACTGGTGAATAAGAGTTGAAACACTTAATTTAAACAGAGTTGCAGTCGATAGATGTTTGCTTTTAGCTTTATTGTTATAAATTAACAATTTTATACTCTCATCACATTCTTTTTCTATCAGGAGAAGCAATGCTGTTTTATTGGCCACCATTTGAAAAAGTAGTTTAAACGTAAACTAGTAGTTTTAAAAAAAAAGTAGTTTAAAGTAGTTTTTTTATAATGACTTTTTTTAAAAGTCATTATAAAATGTGAGGTTATTTCTACATATATTATTGTAAATTTTTAATATTCAAACATGAACTAACAGTGAACAATATTATGCACTTCTTTTTCAAGTTTGAGGTTGGTAAGATTTTTTTTATTTTAAAAAGTCTCTTATACAGTAAAAATGTGAAATATTATTACAATTCAAAATAGCTGTTTTCTATTTAGATACATTTTAAAATGTAATTTATTGCTGTGATCAAAGCTGAATTTTCAGCATCATTACTCCAGTCTTCAGTGTCACATGATCTTCAGAAATCATTCTAATATGCTGATTTGCTCAAGAAACATTTATGATTATTATCAATGTTGAAAACAGTTGTGCTGCCCAATATTTATGTGGAAACTGTCATACATTTTATTTTTTAGGATTCATTGATGAATAGAACATTTATTTTGAAATATAAATCTTTTGGAACATTATAAACGTTTTTACTGTCGCTTTTGATCAATTTAATGCATTCTTGCTTAATAAAAGTATTAATTTATTTTAAAAACAAAACTTTCTGGCCCCAAACGTTTGAACATGTATTTATAAATTAACCTAAACCTAGATTAATAAATGCTGTAAAAATGTGTTGTTCATTGTTTGTTTAGGATTCCAAATCAACCCTCTATAATGAGAGTAAATCACTCACATATGTGACTAAATCTTCACTCTGGGCGACTAAATGATGTCTATCATTAGCCATTGTCTAATAAATTCTTAGATTTTACTCGCCAGTGTGTGTTAGAGGCTAAGTGTAAGTTTAGCACAGATATATTTTCACTCTGACTGAGCGCTTCAGAGTTTCACTCTCCATTAAGCGATCTGTGCTTTCTTTCAGTTCATCTCGATGGATGCGCAGCGCACCTGTATTTGACGCACCGTAAACTCTAGTGTGAAGACACACGACTCGCCGTCGCTTTGCTGATAGCGCTGTGTTTCTCACACACACGCAAAGACAGAGAGAGAGCGAGTGAGAGAGTCTTACATACCATACAGAATCGATGTGCTACATGTAAATGATATTCTTTGTTGTATTTTTCTGTAAAAATATCAGTTCATTTAGAATTATTCAGCTCTTAAGAATAAGCAGAAGATATGCCGGTTTCTCCGGTAGAGGGCGGAGCTAATGCGCAAACGACTGGCACTCATTTATTATTATTCCTCTTTTGATTTCAGCAAATCAGTTTGCGCGAACGCAGACAACGTGATTAATATTCATGAACCCAGCGGCTCATTAATCCTTAGTGCGTTTTATATTGTTATTAGTAGTAGAGTAGTAGTTTTTTTTTTTTTACAGAAACACTGCATGACCAACAATATCTTAAGCACCACCACCAGTCCTAAGTTCAGCTAAAATGACAAATATGCTTTCATACATGATTACCAAGTTTTAGTTCTAATTGCTAAAGTTCTATCATTAAATAATGCATGATTATCATAATATCATAATATAATGCTTGATTGACTAATGTTAAGAGTGTGCTTTCAGATATTTTAAAAGCTGTGCCATTTTACAAGCATAAGCTTTATATATATATATACACACACACACACATATTTATTGTGTGTCTATCTGGCGAGTAAACTAAAAAATTGAAGGTTGCAAATTGAATCTTATTACAACATTTTACTAATCTAAGAGCTTATAAAAACAAACCTTTTCACTTTTAGGAACCTTAATATTTTCATTAAAAGCTTTAGAAATATTATGCTGACTTCAGGCCAGCACAACTTTTTTTAGTATCAACATGAGAATGAAAGTTTCGACAGATTTAGACTCTTTCTCTTGGGTCGGATCGGTGTGTTCATCTGTGAATTTAATCAAGTCTTGAAAATAAAATCCTGCCATCCTGCTCAAGGGTGCGAGTTTGGCACTAGTAGAACAATCATTAGCTTGAGTTAAAGCAGTTTCCTGACGCAAGTTTTTGCTGGATGGCACTTTTCACCTGACGCTGTATTTTGGTGTCTAGTTCTGTGAGAGTTTGCATCTCAGTGGAGTCATTTACCTATTAGTGCAGATATTTTCATGTCGACTCATTGCTTTTTCTCAATCTTATTCTCCATTTTACAATTGTGCTGCTTGTCCTCTGTGAGGGTTCATGAACTCGAGCATCTACATGTTTACTGGATGGATCTTCGCTAATACGGTGAGTCCCGAGTTTGCACAATGCCGCATTAACATACTTCACCGCATTAACCAGGAATGTCTTCATTTTTTCATTATCTAGACCTTAAAGGAATAGTTCACCCAGAAATGAACATTTTCTGAAAATGTGCTCACTCTCAGGCCGTCCAAGATGTAGATGAGTTTGTTTCTTCATCAGATTAGGAGAAATTTAGCTTCACTTGCTCAGCAATGGATCCTCTGCAGTGAATGGGTGCCATCAGAATGAGAGTCCAAACAGCTGATAAAAATATCACAATAATCCACAAGTAATCCACACCACTCCAGTCCATCAGTTAATGTGTTGTGAATCCAAAAGATGTGTGTTTGTAAGAAATAAATCCATCATTAAGTCGTTTTTAACTTCAAACCGCTGCTTCCGGCTAAAATACGAGTCCATAATCCATAATAACGTTTCCTCCAGTGAAAAATCATCTCGTCTGAATCAGGAGATAAATCTGTGCAGATCAAGCACCGTTTACGAGCCAAAACAGCTGTAAACAAATATGTGGGTGAGAAATATTTGATGTATGAGACAACAGTAGATGGACTTTATCACTGGAGGAAGCGTTATTATGGATTATGGACTCGTATTTTGGCCAGAAATGACGATTTAATGCTAAAACATCTTGGTGAATTTGTTTCTTACAAACACGCAGCTTTTCACTTCACAACACATTAACTGATGGACTGGAGTGGTGTGGATTACTTGTGGATTATTGTGATGTTTTTATCAGCTGTTTGGACTCTCATTCTGACGGCACCCATTGACTGTTCCTTTAAGAGTGTATCTCATAGAAATGTATTTTGTATGCTGATTATGTTGACTGAAACATCTCACTAGGGTTTATAACAGAGTTCTTGCTAACTATTCTAAAGCGTTCAGTGTTCGCTCTTTGAAGCTTATATAAACTGTTGTAATATCCAGACAAAAGCTGTCAGAGTCGAGCAGTCAGACAAACTCCTGAGGGGCTCTGAACGATGGGGGTCTGTGAACTCAAATCCTCCTGACAAAGATCTGCTCACTTCAGAAAGACTGCTCGAGCATTATTGCATTTTGTGCCGCTGATACCAGCTAGGACCCCCAAAGCAGTTTCTATTAGTATTCACCGTCTGCTGTTTTTCCCCAGGTTGCTCTGTTGGTTTCTCACAACTAGGCGACACATCCAAACATGCGAACGTACTATTTCAGCACTGACACAGCCAAAGATATGGAGTCCTGGATGAAAGTTATGACGGACGCGGCATTGGTCCACTCTGAGCCAATCAGAAGGTAAGAAAACGTGCTCTGTTCACACTGAACCAATCAGAAGGAGCACACAAATTCTCAAATCCCTTGTCCTCTTCATCTGGTGTACCACTTCACTGACATTTACAGCAGTTTACTAAAGTGTTTTCATTTCCCAGGTTAGGAAGTAATGCAAAAATGCAAAACAAAATAAGTAATTAATAATATAAATAATTTAAAAGCAATGATATTGATAATGTAAATAATTTAAAAGCAATAGTAAAATAACGAAAAAAAATTCTGAACAGTAATAATTTCAAAATATGAATAAATAGTTTTTAAATATTTTTTTTTTTAACTTAATTTGTTCCCAAGTCAAGAATCAGTTTCTAAAATTCAAAACAAAAGTAGTTGATAATATAAATAATTTAAAAGCTGTAATAAATTAAAGGGAAAAAAATAAATCTGTTCTTTATGATCAGTAATGTCAACATGTTAATGCATTTTTAAAAAATGTATATATATTTACTTATTTGTTTCCCAAGTTAAGAATTAAAAAGCAAAATGTAAGTAAGTATAAGTAGGTAATTATATGAAGATTTTAGAAGCAATGATAACAAAGAAAAAAAAGTTTTCCTTTGTAATCAGTGGTAATGTAAACTGTTATGTTTTTTTTTTACAAAAATATATTTTACTTAATTTGTTTTCTCAGGTTAAGAATTAGTTTCAAAAAAGCAAAACAAAACAATTAATTAATAATATAAATAACAGCAGTGTTGTTAATAATATAAAGAATTTAAAAGCAATGATAAAAATAAAGTTGTTCTTTATGATCAGTAATAATGTTAATGTTTTTTTTTGAGAAACCACAGTACAATCATTACGACATGTCTTTAAAGACACATTATGAATGGTAAACATTGATTGGTCCACACTGAGCCAATCAGAAACAATGAAATTCCAAAACATTACACATTGCACCATGGCTTTGTGGACTTACTTTTTCTCTATCTGGCTCTATTTAGATAGATGTTGTTAGCTTGTCTTTGTTAAGCTGCCTCAGTAGAAACCACTTCAAGTCACTTCAGCGTTTCCTCTTTACTCTTGGCACTCTTTATAACTCTGCTTTTTGAGGAAAGCTGTCGAGTTTCTCGACTAGAGCCGCTTCTATCCCGAGAGACTCTCACGAGTAGAGATTTCACAGCTTTTTAAGTGCAGAAGATACTCTGTGTGTGTGTGTTTGTTTCATTGCAGCTTTTAGCACATTCACAGATGCTGAAGAATACTCCCAGACTTATACACTTGCTGTTTTTTTTATTTGTACTAAAATAGCTTTTCAGCAACAGCATCACAAGCTGGGATTGAAAATGAACTGCAGCTCACTTTTCATAGAATCAAAGTGACTTTTATTAAAGAAGACACGAATGTTTGGTCAAAAAGAGCTTGTCTTTATTTAGTGTTTCAGTGGAGCTCAGTATGACGTAGTTTAGTATGTGTAGTAAAGCTCTATAAATATTATACAATTAAAGCAGTTGAATAGCTTGTTTTTATTTCATATGAAAAATCTGATATGCTCTTTTTCTTCTCTCACTCACTTGTTTTTCGTTCTTTCTCTTTCTGCAGGCTTGAGAAGGTAAAGATTGACTCCTGCAGCACTCTGGAGATGAACAACATGCTGAATCACAGAGTCCTGACCCGACCCGAGATCCAAAACAACGAGAGAAACCGTGAGACGCTCCGCCAGGAGGAGAAAAAGCAGAAAGAGAAAGATGGCAGGGTTAGCGTGCAGAAAGACGGAGAGCGATACACCCTCCAGAGAGACGCGGACAACTACGCTCTGCACAAAGACGCTCAGAGACTCGCTCTGCAGAAGGACGGAGACCGATGCATGCTGCAGAAGGATGCGGAGAAATACGTCCTGCAGAAAGACGGAGAGAAATACGCCGTCCACAAAGACGGAGAGAAGTACCTGCTGCAGAAGGATGGCCAGAAATACACATTACACAAAGATGGAGACAAGTACTCTCTTCAGAGGGAAGGCGAAAAATACGCTCCGCCCAAAGATGGCGAGAAGATCTCGCAAAAAGATGCAAGGTATCCTCTTGGAGACAGACATAAGCAGCAGAAAGACCCGGAGAAACCCATCCCGCCGTTGCGGGAGGCCGAGAAATACGGCTTCCAGAAAGAGGGCACTGTGGAGCGGCCGCTCACCAAGATCAACAGCATCAAACTCCAGCCGGCCCAAGCGGCGGCCATTAGTGCGTCCGTCTCGTCCTCCAGACAGCTCCAGAGCGCATCGGGATCCGGCCAGTACAAGCCACCCCAGGTCAACGGTTCTGGGGAACGAGGAGGAGACAGAAGCCCTGGAGACATGAGCAACACGATGCCCCAGAGGATGACGGTGCCGCCACAGCCGGCAGAACCAGAGCGAACCCTGAGCAGATCCGACTCAATGCAGCAACTGGAGCAGTGGGTCCGTACGCACCGCACACGGGCCCCAGACGACGACACCAGAAGGTGAGTGGTTCATTTCAAGCTAATATTGCTTGTTTTATTGTTTTTGTGTGTGTAAAATTTCATTAATGCACTATTTTTTTTTCACTATTTTTTGTGTGTGGTTATGATGATCCCATGAGAGACTAGCTTGTATGTGACTGTAGACTACACAATAAATATTACAAACTTCACATTATAAACTACAAACTTTACAAACCAAATGTACTACATGATACGCAATACACATTTTACTTTATATGCACAGTACAGACGACACAATATCTATTTTACAAACTACTTGCATTATAAATTACACAGTACACACTTTACAAACTTTACAAACTATATATATATATATATATATATACAGTTTTACACATTAAAACTACTTGCATTACAAACTACATGTCACTTTGTAGACTGCATAATAAATATTACAAACTTTGCAATCCCTGACTTTACGTTATAAATTGCAAACTTTACAAACCAAATGTACTACATGATACGCAATACACATTTTACATTATATGCACAGTACAGACGACACAATATCTATTTTACAAACTACTTGCATTATAAATTACACAGTATACACTTTACAAACTTTACAAACTTTACAAACTATATATATATATATATATATATACAGTTTTACACATTAAAACTACTTGCGTTACAAACTACGTCTTTGTAGACTGCATAATAAATATTACAAACTTTACAATCCCTGACTTTACGTTATAAATTGCAAACTTTACAAACCAAATGTACTACATGATACGCAATACACATTTTACATTATATGCACAGTACAGACGACACAATATCTATTTTACAAACTACTTGCATTATAAATTACACAGTACACACTTTACAAACTTTACAAACTATATATATATATATATATATATATATATATATACAGTTTTACACATTAAAACTACTTGCGTTACAAACTACGTCTTTGTAGACTGCATAATAAATATTACAAACTTTACAATCCCTGACTTTACGTTATAAATTGCAAACTTTACAAACTAAATGTACAACATGCTGCGCAATACATATTGTACACTACACACAGTACAAACTATCTACTTTACAAATGACTTGCATTGCAAATTACACAGTACACACTTTACAAACTACATATAATGTTTTTCACATGAAAACTACTTGCATTACAAAGTACACAGTAAACACTTTACAGACTTTATATAACATTTTACACATTAAAACTACTTGTATTACAAATTATGCAGTGTAAACTTTACAAACTATATATTACATTTTGCACATTAAAAGTACTTGCGTTACAAAGTACGCAGTACACACTTTCACATTTCAAATTATACATTTTAAATGCTACAAACTACACAAAATACATTTGACAAAATGTTCACTTTACACATTAACTGCACAATATAAACTTTATAATTCCTGCTTGTCAAGCTAAACACATTACAAATCACACAGTACGCACTTTTTAAACCAAACACATTGCAAAATATACATATTTTAAATGTTGCATGCATGCAAACTATAAAAGACTTTACAAACTAAACACATCGACTGCTCAATATATGCTTTGCAAACTACACACATTACAAACTGCACAGTATGCATGAAAAGTTAACTTTACAAACTATACACAATATCAACCACACAATATATGCTTCATAAACTAAACGCATTGCAAATGAAATAATTCCTGCTTTACACACTACTTAAGTTCTAAATGACACAGTAAATTACACAAGATACATTTTATAAACTACAAAATGCTCACTTAAACTAAACACATTATAAACTGCACAAGATACGCTTTACAAACTACGTACATTACAAACTACTCAATAGTTTTAGTTTGTAAAAGCATGTATTGTGTAGTTTGAAGGATTGTTTGACTAATTCTATTGTAGTTTTTAGCATATATATTTTGTAGTTTGTAAAATGATTTTGTAGTTTGTAAAGTGTGCATTGTGTAGTTTGTAATATAGTCATATATGCTTCTCAAACTAAATGCATTACAAACTACACAAAATGTACTTTACAAACTACTTTCTGAGTGCATATATAGTTGTATTTTTGTACACTCTGTCTATCTGTCAGAAAACAAACTAGACAAACAGACTGGATTCATGCATCATTCTGTCTGTCTGAGTTTGTGAAGCATCAGGCCTCTGACAGCAGTGCCAGAGAGCAGCAGAAGGCAGCGGTTTCTCTCCCACTCTCAGTCCCCTGACACATCCGCTCTACAGCAAACTCCAGCGTCTGCAGGCAGTGTTCCTGCATGAGCTCTTTATCATGACCCAACAGATATTTTTACCTCGGCCCGGACCAGTTGTGTGGGAGCAGCATATGCTGTCAGGAGCCATCCTCCGTTTAGCCGTGCAGTCGTGGAGTAGGAGGACGTGTGTTTGCTTTGCTTGTCTCGTCCCTCCTCTCCTCTGATGAATAAGTCATGGAGCTTTGTGCTCAAGCACCACGAAAATTTGTCTCAAAGTGGATCAGAGTTGCTGTCAGTGCAGGAAGAGGAACAGGAAGGCGAGCGAGGAGAGAGAAGAGCACCGTGTGTTCATGTTAAGATGCTGATTATCAAAAGGCATTGGTGAAGCGTGCCTCTGCTCTGCCTACATCCTCTTCAGAAACTATCATCAATATTTGTGCAATTCATGCACAGATTGCCGTTCTTGCTTAGACTGCTGTCAGGCTCGTTTTTGACAGTTGTTCTTACATATGCACGTCCTGACCAATCAAAAACTTTCTTTCCAAACTCTCAGCACATTGTGTGATCTCATGCCACAATCGGTGTATTTATTTTCTAAGGCAGCTAAGTGAATTTTAAGCTATTTGGTTTTACGAAAACAATGCTCAAGGTTCAAGATGCAATTAAATGCCGCAAAGCCAAGCAAAAATGCAATCACGTTTGTAATCAAATTTTATTTTAGATGAGAAAACTTTGAGCAGATGTGCAGCATCACAGTTAATTTTGTCAGTGAAATTACTTTAAAAAGATTTTTTGACAGGGTTTTTGGATTTCATCGATAACAAACGCGAAAGGATGATTATATGATTTTAATTATTATATACTGATTAAACTGACAAATTTAACTCTTCACAATATTAACAATGTTTTAAAATGTTTATTTAGAAGAAAAATAGAATTTATTAGTATTGAATGTTGTATTTAGTGTAATAAATCTTTTGTTTAATGCGGGTTTCACGTAATATTTTTAAATATAATTCATCTTAATCTTTATTGTAATATTAAATATAATAATCTAAATATTTTAATGGTGTATTTAGTTGATTAAATCTTAATGCATGTTTCAAGTAATATTTTTTAAATACATATTAGTATTATATTTGTATTATAATATTCTATTTATCAATTGTTTAAAGTTTGTAAAAAATTATTTTTCAGTGTTGCATTTAGTTCAATAAATGTTTTGTCATGCATGTTTTAATTAATATTTTAAATTGATCATAATTTAAATATTTTAATTTTAAAGTTTGTAAAAAAAAATTTCATTTTTCAATGTTGTATTTAGCATACAAATATTTTGTGTAATGCATGTTTCAATTAATATATTTTTAATATATTTTAGTATTTCTTATAATATTGTCATATGTTTAACTTTTTTTTTTTTTTTTTTTTTTCTCCCATCCAAGTACTAACCAGGCCCGACCCTGCTTAGCTTCCGAGATCAGACAAGATTTTTTTTAATTTTTTTTTTTTTTTTTTTTTTTTACCTTTCTCACATAGTTTTGTCATTTTGCACATTGTCAACTAAAATGTTATTTATGGTTACTAAAATTATATGCCATTTTAGGGTAAAACAGACTTGAATAATTATGCTATTAAATATTGACTTAATTTAGAAGTTATTTTCATTTTCAACACAGGTGCCATCATATGGAAATAGGAAGTTTATCAACTGGCGCAATGGACGTTTCCAGTGTTAGCAGTTTTTTTATTATAATGAAAGTGATTATATATATCAATACTCCTAGATTGTTGTGTGTTCAATTAAATAAGCTGAGCGAAACGAACTGCTTTAAAATGTAAAATAAGATTAAATTTGGTTTGCCAATACCCTACACTGTGGTAGATAATTGAGCTGGTTTTCTGCATCCAGCCAACATCGTTTGGAGCTTCTCGTGTTCAGCAAATAGTAGGGCTGGGTATCGAGTTCGATACTTTTTAGGCACCGACCGAATTGCCTCGATACCATCGAGTATCGAAAAACGTCTCGTCGTTCGGTACCAAATTTCGATACCTAAGGGGTTAATCTCATCAGCGTCAGTGAGCCAATAAAGTCCCGGGTATACTTCACTTTCCGCGTTCCATTCCGTCTCGCGTTCAGCCGTGTTCGCACAGCTGTCAAAGTATACTCAACCGCGGATGAGTGCAGACGGACGAGCTCGACACAGGCGCAGTTTGACTTTCGCTCTGTCTCAACTTTCACCTCGCGCATGTGTTGTTGTACGCGGACCGTCCGCGCGGTCTCAAAAAATTGCCTGCACACGGACGGGGTGCACAGCTGTCCTCGAAGTCAAGGTATCGGTATCGATATCGAACATTTTTGAACGATACCCAGCCCTAGCAAATAGAGACACGACTTTTGTGCTTGTGCATTTTGGCGCTCGGAGCTCTTTATTGATTTCTGCTCTGTCAGTACAAGGGTGCGCATGCCAAACCTTTCAATGCTGCCTATAAAAGTGCCAAGCCGATCTCACCAGCTCCTGGAAAAGAGTAGCGCTCGTAACTCTCAGAACGGTCTTCAGAAAGTGTCCTGGCACACGTGCGTCTTCCCATCTGTTTTCCTGCGTTTCCTGTTGCTGATGCGTGCATGCGGTAATTATTTACGAGCGATCGGCAGATGACGAGTGATGAAAAATTAGAGGCGTTTAATGATCAGCCGGAGCGAAAGGTGAAAGCTTTTGTGCTGTGACGAGCTTTTATCATATGCTAATGAGTCAGTGTTTAATTATCGCCTGTAGCTCAACAGGAAATCATCACAAAGTCAAAGCCGAGCCTTATTAGCATGATTGTATTTTAAAACTCTCTTATTCAAGTGGAGTTGTTTTGTATATCGTTGACCTTTCTGTGACGCCAATTTCTTTGTCTTCAGGTATTACGTCCTTCCAAACGTTACCAAGGAGCATAAATAATATTTAAATTAATATAGAATTCATCAATATATAATTTAATGTCTAAATGAACATAAATTAATTAATATATGATTCACTAAAATCAAATTCACTAGCACATTCACACAGCAAATGTTATTTATTCACAGCAATTAATAACATTTTAAAATCTATTCCCATAGAAAACAATTATTTAAATTGTAATAACATTTTACAATATTACTGTTTTTACTGTATTTTGCATCAAATAATGAAGCCTTGGTGAGACTTTTTTCCCCAAAAAAATATAAAAAAATTTTACTGACCCCAAACATTTTTCCCAAATTCTATTTTATTATAATTTTTTTCCCAAATTCCATTTTCTGGACTCCAGTTTTTCATGGTTTAATTTTTCTGGTCTCTGTTTTGGTGGTTAAATTAAACTTTAGTTATCAAAAAGCATGTCTAATCAATTAAAATCATAAAACATACACAATTTAACAACAATTTATTAAAAGTTTCACAAAAATTCAATTTTTAGGGCCCTATGAAATATGTTAAATTTTTTCTTAAGTTCTGTTTTAATTGTACCAAATTTTCTGTTTTAATTTTTCTGTATTTTTTAAAAATAATTGTCTGATTTATGAATTGAATTCATAAAAACTTAGTTTATTAATTTCTTTTATGATAATAGGGCCCAATGAAATGATTTTTTTCCCACACATTCTGTGTTGTCTTAATTCTTCTTGAGCTCAAACGTATAAAACTTAAATTTATCTTTTAATCAAATGAAAATTAAACCCTTTCATTTTCTCATTTTTCAAGTGGAGTTCGTGACGCCAGTTTCTTTGTCTTTCAGCATTACGTCCTACCAAACGTTACCGAGGAACATGCCGAGCCACCGTGCGCAGATGGTCCCGCGCTATCCCGAGGGCTACCGGACGCTCCCGCGTAACATGCTGCGGCCGGACAGCATCTGCAGCGTGGCGGGGTCGATGTACGACCGGGCGCTGCAGCCCCCTACTGCAGAGAAGCGGCACTCCATACGGGACGACACCATGTGGCAGCTGTACGAGTGGCAGCAGAGGCAGGCGCACAGCCGGAGGCAGATGACGAGTGATGAAAAATTAGAGGCGTTTAATGATCAGCCGGAGCGAAAGGTGAAAGCTTTTGTGCTGTGACGAGCTTTTATCATATGCTAATGAGTCAGTGTTTAATTATCGCCTGTAGCTCAACAGGAAATCATCACAAAGTCAAAGCCGAGCCTTATTAGCATGATTGTATTTTAAAACTCTCTTATTCAAGTGGAGTTGTTTTGTATATCGTTGACCTTTCTGTGACGCCAATTTCTTTGTCTTCAGGTATTACGTCCTTCCAAACGTTACCAAGGAGCATAAATAATATTTAAATTAATATAGAATTCATCAATATATAATTTAATGTCTAAATGAACATAAATTAATTAATATATGATTCACTAAAATCAAATTCACTAGCACATTCACACAGCAAATGTTATTTATTCACAGCAATTAATAACATTTTAAAATCTATTCCCATAGAAAACAATTATTTAAATTGTAATAACATTTTACAATATTACTGTTTTTACTGTATTTTGCATCAAATAATGAAGCCTTGGTGAGACTTTTTTCCCCAAAAAAATATAAAAAAATTTTACTGACCCCAAACATTTTTCCCAAATTCTATTTTATTATAATTTTTTTCCCAAATTCCATTTTCTGGACTCCAGTTTTTCATGGTTTAATTTTTCTGGTCTCTGTTTTGGTGGTTAAATTAAACTTTAGTTATCAAAAAGCATGTCTAATCAATTAAAATCATAAAACATACACAATTTAACAACAATTTATTAAAAGTTTCACAAAAATTCAATTTTTAGGGCCCTATGAAATATGTTAAATTTTTTCTTAAGTTCTGTTTTAATTGTACCAAATTTTCTGTTTTAATTTTTCTGTATTTTTTAAAAATAATTGTCTGATTTATGAATTGAATTCATAAAAACTTAGTTTATTAATTTCTTTTATGATAATAGGGCCCAATGAAATGATTTTTTTCCCACACATTCTGTGTTGTCTTAATTCTTCTTGAGCTCAAACGTATAAAACTTAAATTTATCTTTTAATCAAATGAAAATTAAACCCTTTCATTTTCTCATTTTTCAAGTGGAGTTCGTGACGCCAGTTTCTTTGTCTTCCAGCATTACGTCCTACCAAACGTTACCGAGGAACATGCCGAGCCACCGTGCGCAGATGGTCCCGCGCTATCCCGAGGGCTACCGGACGCTCCCGCGTAACATGCTGCGGCCGGACAGCATCTGCAGCGTGGCGGGGTCGATGTACGACCGGGCGCTGCAGCCCCCTACTGCAGAGAAGCGGCACTCCATACGGGACGACACCATGTGGCAGCTGTACGAGTGGCAGCAGAGGCAGGCGCACAGCCGGATCGGATACGGGACGCTGCCCAGCCCCAAAACCATGGGCCAGCTCGCCGAGTCCATCCCCACGTCTCCTTCCCACGGATCTCTGGCCGGTTACCACACCTTCTCTCCTAATCGGCCCCTCAACCCGGATTCCCGCTCTGAAGTTTCCTCGCCGGTGTTTCGTGGGGACATGACGATTGAGCGCCGCCACCGGCCGCACCTCTCTAAGGTAAAGAGTCACACAGGGTTCCCACTGTATGGAGAAACTGGGAAAATTTAAAATAATTAGCATTTCCAAGCCTGGAAAAAAACAGGTTTAGTGTTAGTGGTACCAGCTTCAGGTTACATTTTTTAAATATATATTTATATTTAAATTAATAAATAATATAATATATAAATAGTATATCAATTATTTTAATGTATAATAAAGCTATATAATAAATATGTATAATTTATCTATTAACAACATAATATATAAATGAACAGAAATTATTAAATATATACATTAAAGAATAATTCACTAAAATCAGTTTCACTAAAATGTTTACATTTTTTTATACATATTTAAATGAATATATAAATGTTTTTATATATGAGTTATAAATATAGAGATTTAACTTATTATATAAATGAACACAAGTTAATAAATATATTTGAATTAATAAATGATTCACTAAAATCAAATTATATAGAAAATTCAGCTTTGACATCACAGCAATAAATAACATTTTGTAATATATTAAAATAGAAAACGGTTATTTTAGATTGTAATATTTCACAATAATACTGATTTTGTATTATGAATCAAATAAATGCAGCCTTGGCAAGACTTTTCATGTACATGTGTGTATACAAGATATATATATCTTATTTCTGTATTATTGCACCAATTTTTACTCTTTTTTTGTTGTTGTTGTTGTTGTTGTTGTTGTTTTAGTCCTAGTTGTCTTTTGATGAAAATGTTCTTTAAATGTATTAAATATTTTGTCAATATTTAATTTTATACTCGTTACTTTTAGTCCCTTTTACTCTAAAATTTCCTTATAATTTAGTCAACAAAAATACATTTTAGTGGACAGTATATTGATATTCCCAATAATGCTAATAATAATTGTAATAATAACAGTAAAAATTAAATAAATAGTAAAAATGCAATAATCATGACTGAAAAAGTGGGAACCCTGCATTTATATCTATATTCATTTTATTTCCATTTATAGCCTTTTACATCAGAATCTTGCTCACAGATGTTTTTCGGTGACACAGTAGTTGTTGTTTTTTGTCTGAGCGTGTAATTACCAGATCACATTAAATGACCGAGCCTTTAGGTTTAGTGCACTCTCCACCAGAACGGTCCTGATGATTGCTCTGCTTTCCTCTCTCTCTGTCAGTTTTCCTATCCTGCCGAGCGCAGGCCTGTTCCTCCCGCACAGAGCATCACCGCACAGTCTCTGCAAGGCAAAACGGTACGCTTTCCCTCTCCTCCACCCACTACGTCCTCTGTGCAAAGACGACACATCCACAACTTTGCTTTCCTCTCAAACTATTTGCATTTTTCAGTTGCAAGCCACCACGGATTCGTTGAGGCTTTGGCTTGCAAATTAGCAGAATATTTTACATGCTGAGGTTGAAGCTGCTCATTTAAAGTCAACATGAAATCAAAAATGACCATATTTACTTTCATAACACATGCTTCTGGTCTACTCGTGCACGAGTGCATGTTATTGCAAAGGTAAAAGATGGTCTTATGGTTAAAATATGGTTTCACAGGAAAATCTAGCATGTTTTAGAAGTACAATAGGTTGCAAATGCCATTTCATGTTGATTTTAAAGGTAAACGGACATTCGAATGTTCAAGTAGGAGTATTACATTGCAGTAGAGAAGGTTATTCTAGCTTTAGGTCTTGAATTAAACGCCTCTGACAGAGAGATGAGTGTTTGTGTGCGTGTGTGTGTGTTTATTGTGACAGGAGAAGCGCTAATACCATAAGCTCTTCTTAAAACTATAATTATTATTCTCTTACTTGACGTTTCAGGTTTTGGCAGTCTAAAGCCGCTTTTTTCCTGTTAAGCTTCTGCTTATAGTTATTCATTTTACAAATGCAAAATACAGTTGGCAGAAATCGTCTGCAGTATGATTTCAGGCAGAGAGCATTTTAATGTAAAAGCCTGCGGTCACTTGATGAAATATTAATAGAGCTCCTCCATATGTGTTTTACTCATCATCGCTGGGGAGCTGCTGTAAACTGAAATAATGTGAAATGAATGGAAAATGAAAAATTCAATTTAGCACCTTAAACATTTTGTTTTAGGTAAAAGCCTCTTGGAGAGTTTTTATCATCTTTCTTTTTCATGATATTACTTCTTTTATTTGGAAGATTTATTATAACCCAAGATGAAATGACAAACCTAAGATAATGTCGATCCCAGGGTTATTTTCTTCAGAGGTCTCTTAATTGGATAGCAGAACAAGTTTTTAAGGATAAGTTGGCATAAACCTGGGATTTTCCTTTCTTAAAAGCACATTTAAACTTAATTCAGCTGTTCTTTCTGGAAAATCCAGCTTGTTCTTATAGTTTCTAGCTCAAGAACCTGGTTATTCATGGTTATTTGACTAGTTTATGCAACTTAGCTGAACCTAGTAGAGCTAATTAATCACGTTGATTAGATATTACAGGTTTATGTCAGTCTTTCCTGGAAATATTTAATACTACAAATTTCTTTATTTATTTATTTATTTACAGATTTTCTACTCACTAGACCAGTGTCCTTTTAGTGTTCATATGCTATTATATTATTTATTAATATTTGGAATTAACATTAATTGGTTGTGCTTTATTATATATGTATTATATTATGTACTTAATTATATATGTATATACAGTATATATGTTTGTATATACGTATACATTCTAGTTATTTGTTTACAGATTTTTTTTACGTCCTATTATTTATTCTGTAATACTATTTATTTAGTATAGTATTACATATTATTTATTAATTTTTTTTGTTTGTTTGTTTTATGTTAAGTTTTAGATATTTTGTTGTGCTTGATTTTCCATTTTTAAAAGCAAATTTAAACTTAAACCTTAACTTAAACTTAAACTTACTTGTATACTATTGTAGTATTTATTATTATTTTAAAATAACTATAACGTTTAGTTTTATATTTTAATTATTTGTTTTATTACTTTTGTTGTGCTTGATTATATATGTATGTTTGTATTGTATATATAATTTCCAATTATTTATTTACAGATTTTCTTATTCATATTATTTATACTACTATAGTATTTATATAGTATTGAATTAGCTTTTGTTTTTATATACAGTATATATTTTTTCTATTTTAATTTTAGTTAATGTTTCAGTAATTTTGTTGTGCTTGATTTTCCATCCTTGAAAAGAAAATTGAAGTTCAAACCAGAAATTCAACAGAACCTGGTTATTCATGGTTACTAAACTAGATTGTGCATCTTAGCTGCTTAATCATGTTGATTAGATATCACAGGTTTATGTCAGTCTATCCAGCACACCAGGCATGCAATGTCTGAAGAACTCAACTCAACTCGACACATCCTCTTTATCAAACATGGCCCGATTTCCCCCATAACCCCCTTCATGACGGCCCACACTAACCGCTGCTCCTGTCGCCCGCTGCAGCCAGAGGAACTGACCCTGCTGCTCATCAAACTCCGGCGGCAGCAGGCCGAGCTCAACAGCCTCCGTGAGCACACGCTCGCACAGCTGATGCAGCTAAACCTCGATGCCGCCAACCCAAAGGTCAGCCTCGCGGATCGCTAGCCTGTGCATCCCAGAGTAAAGGGCTTGTTAGATTCCCCCGTCAAACCCCGGCCACCCCACAACCCAGTCTGTTCATTTCCAAGTCTGCTAGTTTTCCCATTGCTTCCGCATGCTGTTGTGGATTGGATGATGTCTAATGAAATAAGTTTTAAAGGGATAGTTCACCCAAAAATGAAAATTTGATGTTTATCTGCTTACCCCCAGGGCATCCAAGATGTAGGTGACTTTGTTTCTTCAGTAGAACACAAACGAAGATTTTTAACTCAAACCGTTGCAGTCAGTCAGTCATATAATGGCAGTCAATGGGCTCCACGGCTTTGAGAGTAAAAAAAACATACACAGACAAAACCAAATTAAACCCTGCGGCTCGTGACGATACACTGATGTGTAAAGACACGAAATGATCGGTCTGTGCAAGAAACTGAACAGTATTTATATAATTTTTT
>NW_015655573.1:185182-190343 GCF_001515625.1 Sinocyclocheilus rhinocerous | reverse complement strand
GTTTAATTTGGTTTTGTCTGTGTATGTTCTTTTTACTCTCAAAGCCGTGGAGCCCATTGACTGCCATTATAAGACTGATAGACTGCAACGGTTAAAGTTAAAAATCTTTGTTTGTGTTCTACTGAAGAAACAAAGTCACCTACATCTTAGATGCCCTGGGGGTAAGCAGATAAACATCACATTTTCATTTTTGGGTGAACTATCCATTTAATGCCAGCTTTACTGCACACTAGCGGTCAAAAGTTTGGAATAATTAAGATTTTAAAATGTTTTTGAAAGACTTCTTTTATGCTCACCAAGGCTGCATTTATTTGATTAAAAATACAATAAAAGCAGTAATGGTAATGAAATATTTTTACCATTTAAAATCACTGTTTTCTATGTGGATATATATTAGAATGTAATTTATTCTTGTGATCAAAGCTGAATTTTCAGCATCTTCAGTGTCACATGATCCTTCAGAAATCATTCTGATGTTCTGATTTGCTGCTCAAAAATCATTTCTGAATATCATCAATGTTGAAAACAGTTGTGCTACTTCATATTTTAGTGGAAACCTTGATACACTGCCATTCAAAAGTAAAAAAAAAAAAAATACTTTTATTCAACAAGGATGCTTTAAATTGATCAAAAGTGACAGTAAATACGTTTATAATGTTACAAAATATTTCTAATTCAAATTAATGCTGTTCTTTCGATTCGTCAAAATCATTTATAACAGTTTCCACAAAAATATAAAAAGCAGCAAAAACTGTTTTGAACATTATTAATAATTGAGCAGCAAATCAGCATATGTGACCCTGTACCACAAAACCAGTCATAAGGGTAAATTTTTTGAAATTGAGATTTATACATCATCTGAAAGCTGAATAAATAAGCTTTCCATTGATGTATGGTTTGTTAGGATAGGACAATATTTGGCAATGCATATTACTAATCAAAAATTAAGTTTTAATATATTTACTGTCGGATATTTACAAAATATCTTCATGGAACATGATCTTTGCGTAATATCCTAATGATTGTTGGCATAAAAGAAAAATCAATAATTTTGACCCATACAATGTATTTTTGACTATTGCTACAAATATACCCCAGCGACTTAAGACTGGTTTTGTGCTCCAGGGTCACATGTTAGAGTGAATTCTAAAGGATGTGACACTGAAGACTGGAGTAATGATGCTGAAAATTCAGCTTTGATCACAGGAATAAATTACATTTAAACAGATATTCACATAGAGAACAGTTATTTTAAATTGTAATAATATGTCATAATTTTACTGAAATAAATGCAACCTTGGTGAGCCTTAATTCAATAAATCTGAATTATTCCAAACTTTGGACCAGCTATTTGGAGAAACGTCCCTTCCTTTCCACTAACATGTGAAATCCCTCCAGTCCTGTAGGTTTGGATCATGTTTTGTGCAGCTGCTGCATGCGTCTGTCGCAGTTTGAGGAACATGATCAGCAGACGTTGTTTTTGTTTGCAATCCTCTTTTGATGGCTATAGATGTTTTCCTTGGTGGACCCGTTTATGTGCAAGAACCTTATTTCTGATTTGCTCTCTGGCTTGCTTTATCTAGCTCATAAACGTGCATGATGAACTTGAGGAGAAAGTGGAGTTTGCAGTTGTTGACTTTGACTTTGAATGGCTTCTGGAGTTTTTCTTTTGCTCTGAAGCCCACGTCTCGCCAACGTCTCTGGTTTTCTCACTGCTCTCCTCTCATCTGCTTTCTCTTGCCGTCTCTAGAGTGAAATCCTTTCCCATCACCTACAGAGGAATCTCGTGTACTTGGACAGCCAGGTGAGGGCCTTTCCTGTTTCTCACTTCCTGTCTGACTCTCTCTCATTGTCTTATTTCTCTGGCTACTGTACTTTTATTACAGCACAGATCAAACTCAAGCGTTTTCTCTGTTCTCCGGCCTTCAGTGCATCCGCTGTAGTTCTTTGTTCAGTAGAAGTGGAGTCACTTAAAATAGCAGTTCATTTTAAGCACTATTTTAAAGCGCTTGCTTGAGGAATTCTATTTCATTATATATATAACAGCTCTAAGAATTGACAGAATGAATATATATGTAGACATAAGCAAGTATTCAGTAATTAATGGAATGAACAACTTATCTATATTTGCTCATCTATATTATAACTCATATATAATTGCTTTTATATTTTCAATTTTAATTTTAAAGTTTTGGTAATGTTTTTATATATTTTTTTATGTAGCTTTAATTTTTTATTTCAGTTTTACTTTGTCATTTCATTCTTTTAACTGATTTTAGTTGCAAAGGCAATGTTTCTTTTCTTTTGAGGTTGAGTTAAGTTTAATAATTTTATTTTCCATTAATGTAGTTGAATAATAATTCTGTTATATAAATTATAAATATAATTTCTATTTATTTATTTAGAGATTTTCTACTCTCTGAACCAGTGTTATCTTATTATTATCCCTTTTATTATTATAATATTTATTACAATTTCTAATTACCTTTTATTTTTATATTTTCAGTTTGAATTTTTTTATTAATATTTTAATTTATATATGTATATATATTTATATTTAGCTTTTTTAATTTCTGTATTAGTCATTTTATTAATTTAACTTATTTTAGTTTCAAAGGTAGTATTTATTTTATTTTTTGTTTGTTGAATTTATATTTTTTATGCCAAGTTCATTTCAGTTACTGAAGTTTTATGAAAATTATGTTTTAGTTTTAGACCGTTGTAGTTTGAAGTTTTCCTGCTCTTCTTATGTATTAATATTAATTAATATATTATTTGAATATTTTAATTATTGTCTAGCACATCCCAGTAGGGCTGTCAAAAAGAATTTTGAATATTCGTCGAATTTAAAATAAAAATCCACATTCGAATGCAAAAATGTTGCATTCGAATTTTTGCGATGACGATGTAAGTGTCGTTGCATTTTAATGTTTTTGTTAGCCTATGCAGTTGAAGCCACTAGATTCAGCGCTGCTGCGTTGTTAATTAAAAATATTGTGGAAAAAGAGAACATCAATGCGAAGAAGATCTTGTTTACGTCAAAACTGAAACCAAGCCGTTCACACAGAACACATATTTCACGCATTTTCTAGAGGGACATCTATCACCGTTGCACTCGCGTCTCGCACAAAAGAGACGCATGTTTAGAAAGCCCGTAAAATCAATGCAAGTTTAACTTTGACAAAAACACATATCGAGACTTTATGGCGGGTTTTTCCCCATCCCACTGCCAAGCCATTCACACAGGAGCCGCATGTTTAGAAAGCCATGTAAAATTAATGCAAGTTTAACTTTGAAAAAAAACAGAGACTTTATTGCAGGTTTTTCCCCATCCCACTGCATCTCATGTTTTTAAATGAAAAAAAGTACTCTGTGTGATTGGCTTTCCGCCCTTTGTATTAAACTATGCATACATGCATGATGCTGTTTTGTTTATAGTTGTTTAAGCAACTTAATTATAATTGGTTTATAAACATTATTTTAAACATTATGCACTTTTTTTGACAGATAGTCATGTTATTTTATGCTTTGAATAAACATGCATTTGTAATATTTTGCTCGATGCGCCCTCTTGTGGCCTCAGGAGAGAAGCCAAAAGCTTTTCTTCACCCTAACTCAAATTATACGTTTTAAATTCTAATATAATTCAAATTTTTGATAATATTTACGTTTATTTTCAACCATTTTGACAGCCCTACATCCCAGTGAACTGTATCTCAGATTAAACATATCATAGTGGACATTTAGATGTTTTAAGCTCAGGTAGGATTCTGCTTTTTCCTCCAATGATCTATCTTTTTGAAAAGGTCAACTCAGAATAACATTATCCAGCAAATGTTCTTCACTTTCTTAGACAGGAACCATTTATTGTCTTTTTACATTGTATTGCATTACTGAAGTGCACACAGTCATTATTCTGGACTAGTTAACAAGAAAAACGCATGAGTAGCAGACATGTGATATTTGTGAGGGTCAGAAGCTGTAAAAACACACAGTGCTTTGATAACGGCTGTTACTCCTCCTCCTCCTCCTCCTCCTCACGTACTAGATGAAGGAGAATGAGCCAGTAATCTTCATGATTCACACTATGATTGAGAACTCGGCGCCAAGGCCGCAACTGTACCAGCAAGTAAGGTCTTGGAACACACGGTTATGCTCCTCCCCTCTCGTGTCATTGGCCCCGCCTCTTTGTCGAAGCCCCACCCCCTCACTGCCCCATCCTGTGTCGGTTTCGTTGCAGCACATCCCATTGGTGTTCCTTGTTGTTGTTGTTTTCTTGTTGAAAGTGGTACTGGTATTGGCATGGCTTGAAGGTTTCGTGCGCCGCATAGCCGTGCGAATCCCAGCTGCTGGTGCTAATGTGCCGTTCATTAGCAATGGCTTCATCCATCACGCCGGCTTTCATGTGTTAGTTAGCACAGACTCGAGTGTGTGACTGGAGACCAGTTTGATTTACGAAGGCTTTTGACCTCCAAAGGAAAAGCATTTGATGGGTTTTATGAGCTTTAAAGGCCCATTCACATCACAGACGATAACTGTAAGTAGTTTTAACAATCATTCTGAATAGAGAAGTCAAAGCTAAAACAATAACAACGCAGAGGAACAATATTGCCGGAATCATTATTGTTGGAAAAATGACAAAAAAAACATTGAGAGCCGATCAGAATCCACTCAGTTTTGAAGCAACAAAAGAATGATCTGTTATTGGTGTGAATGGGCCTTCATTAGATAGAAACCCAGTCATGTCGTGATAATTGTTCGCTTTGTAAAGTCAGCGAACAGGTCAAAGTTGAAGTGTAAAGTGCTTATGACAATGGGATTGTGATGCTACAAGAGAAATTATAATAAAATGATGAGCTAAATAATCCCAATGTCATAAGCACAAAAATGTAGTTTTAATAAAAATATAGCAATATACAGTTTTCATTACTTGTAAGAAATATGCATGGCCAATAAAGTGTTCATTTGAACTTAATTTAAGAAAATATGCGTATTTTGTATATAATTTTAATATTAGTTGCTTTAAGTTAAGACTAGGGCTGCACGATAAATCGCATGCGATATTTAACGCGCATCTTGTCAGAAAGCCGGTTCTGTAATCAGCGGTAAATCTCCATCACCTGCGTGCTTTCACATTGAGCAGCATTAACTACACAGAGCC
>NW_015655573.1:184831-184964 GCF_001515625.1 Sinocyclocheilus rhinocerous | reverse complement strand
CTCTATATATATATATATATATATATATATATATAAATGAAGTAGATTTTGTACATATTATATTCAGGCTATATTCATATTTTGTACATAATATTCATTTTAGTAGCTTAATGTAAAGAATATTCCACAAGTG
>NW_015655573.1:180954-183811 GCF_001515625.1 Sinocyclocheilus rhinocerous | reverse complement strand
GGCTCTGTGTAGTTAATGCTGCTCAATGTGAAAGCAGGTGGGTGATGGAGATTTACCGCTGATTACAGAACCGGCTTTTCTGACAAGATGCGCGTTAAATATCGCATGCGATTTATCGTGCAGCCCTAGTTAAGACTTTAAATTACATTTAAAATAAGACTTTATTGGACTTTTTTTATTTTGCTATATTTTTGTGCTCATGACAATGGGATTTTTTCACTTTTTTATTATAATTTCACTCAGCGTCATATGAGATAGAAAAGCAATGATTTTGTAGATAGATATGTTCATATGTTGTACATAATACTCACTTTAATTGCTTAATGTGAGGAATATTCCACAAGTGTGTAAAAAAAATACAACTTTCAAAATAAAAATTTAGTGAAGGCGTGCAGTTTGCGACAGATTAGTGTGATTTGCTTACATCAGACTGTAATTCTGTATTTTGTATGTAATATTAATATAAGTTGCTTTAAATTAAGACATAAATAGTTTTTTTAACCAGCCATGAAAACTGTATTTTGCAGTGTTTTTATTAAAACTATATTTTTGTGCTTATAACAATGGGATTATTTCACTTATTATTTTATTATAGTTTCACTGGCAGCATAATTTATGATCTCTCTCTCTCTCTCTCTCTCTCTCTCTCATATATATATATATATATATATATAAATGAAGTAGATTTTGTACATATTATATTCAGGCTATATTCATATTTTGTACATAATATTCATTTTAGTAGCTTAATGTAAAGAATATTCCACAAATGCTCTGGGAAAAAAATTTGGTGGTGAAACAATTTTCACTTAGAAATTGCTAGTAAATTTTACAAATGATTGCAAAGAAATGGCTGAATTAAACATGACATTTTGAAGTAGAAAGACTGAAATAGAATTGTCTTGTAAAACATAGTGCAATAATCGTATTATAATCTACAATAATCTATTATAGTTTCACTCATAGCATCAGATATTAGCTAGAAAAACATCAAGATTTTGTACATGAAGTATTTAGATATTAACTTTTTTTATTTTTATTTTTTTGCCAAATGTATTCATTTTAGTAGCTTAATGTGAAGAATATTCCATAAATGCACTGAAAATTCCAAAAGTGTAATTATTCTCAAGTATAAATCTTCGAAAGAGTAGAATAAGGTCTGTGGACTTGAACTTGAAAAATGGTGTGTATTGATCATGTTTATTTCGTGCTATTAACTAGTAAAGAGGAAGAGATGTTCGGTTCATGTGCCAGCGATCTGTCACCACACATTAAAGAGACACATAACTGTATTTATTGTTTGAATTTCTTAAAAAATGACCAAATTTTAAAAGCTGAGACTTTGTTTCATACCAAAAGGAACCTGCTCTGTCTGTCTGTCAGCGTGTTGCCAGTGTCCTCTTTGCTCCGCGATGTATTTTTCACTGTGTGAGAACATGATGTGTGGCTTGTCGGACATAGCAGCAGTAACTAAGAGGGGCGGGTCTTTGCGAAAGGTCTTCGTAAGACAACATATGTTCAGATTTTTCCTCAAATCTCCTGCAGCAGCTTCCTCACACGGTGCTGTGAACTCTCAGAAATCCTGAGATTCCCCTGCGTCTGCACTCAGCGGCGGTGTCAGGACTTCCTCCGGCTCTCGCGGCTCTCGTGTCCCTGCTGGCCCGCCGTCAAACATGCGAGGGCTTTTGGATTCAGTCTGTTGTTTTCATTAGTCACACTAACTCAAGCGCTGACAGACCCGACCGAGGGGGACGGTAATTACGGCGGCTCACAGCTAACCCGCGGGCCTGTGGGGAACATCGACTGCAGCAGACCGACCTCCTGAAACCTGCTGTACGAGGGCCACTAGCCTCCAGATCCTTTTCAGCACACGATCCGTTTATATTTTACACATGAGTGTCGTTGGGTTCTTAAACTCTGTGTTTGTTTCCCTCTGGTGTCCCACAGCAGTTGTGGACGTGTACGACACGAGCGCTGTTAAGAGCTTTGTGCTTTTTTTTTCTTTTCTGTTTTTAACACACCAGATGGTGCTGAAGCAGCTTTATTTCCATGATGAGATGATTCATATCTACATAAACTCATCCGGCTGCGGAAAAGCGTGAATGAGTGTGTGTGTGTGTGTGTGAGTGAGAGTGTGTGAGAGTGTGTGTGCACTGCTAAAAAATAGTTTTCTTACTCTGTGTTTTTCTAAACATCTTTAAATCAATATACATTTACTTATTTTAAAATATTAAGTCTTAAAAAGTATATATATATATATATGTACAGTATGTATGTGAAATTAAGTATATAATTAAGATTTTAAATTAAGACTTTAATATTTCTTTTCTTATCAGCCATGAAAACTGTATTTTGCGATTTTTTTTAAACTTTTTTTTTTTTTTTTTTTGCTTACAACAGTGGCATTGTTTAGCTTATTAATTTTTATACGTTCACTCACAGCATCATATATAAGCTACAAAAAACATCTATATTTTCTACATAAAATGTTAAAGATATATTCATATTTTGCGCATAATATATATTCATTTTACTATCTTAATGTGAAGAATATTCCATAAATGCACCAAAAAATGAAACAAAAAAAAAATCACACAGAAATCGCTATTCAATTTATTCTAAACCTCTATGTATAATGCATATAAAAATAAGACCTTAAGATCATTTTAAATTAAGACTTTATTGGCCGTTAGTATTTTTACCAGCCATGAAAATAGTTTTTTGCAATACTTTTACTAAAACAATATTTTGTGCATATAAAAATTGGATTATTTATTTTATTTTATTTTACTTTACTTTACTTTACTTTATCCCCTCCCCCCAAAAAAAATATATTTTATAATATGTTTTATAATAT
>NW_015655573.1:152806-180598 GCF_001515625.1 Sinocyclocheilus rhinocerous | reverse complement strand
TTTTGCGATTTTTTTTTAACTTTTTTTTTTTTTTTTTGTGCTTACAACAGTGGCATTGTTTAGCTTATTAATTTTTATACGTTCACTCACAGCATCATATATAAGCTACAAAAAACATCTATATTTTCTACATAAAATGTTAAAGATATATTCATATTTTGCGCATAATATATATTCATTTTACTATCTTAATGTGAAGAATATTCCATAAATGCACCAAAAAATGAAACAAAAAAAAAATCACACAGAAATCGCTATTCAATTTATTCTAAACCTCTATGTATAATGCATATAAAAATAAGACCTTAAGATCATTTTAAATTAAGACTTTATTGGCCGTTAGTATTTTTACCAGCCATGAAAATAGTTTTTTGCAATACTTTTACTAAAACAATATTTTGTGCATATAAAAATTGGATTATTTATTTTATTTTATTTTACTTTACTTTACTTTACTTTATCCCCTCCCCCCCCCAAAAAAAATATTTTATAATATGTTTTATAATATTGATGTGCTTTATAATGCATTATGCATGCAGGCTTCATTCAAGTGAAGTGCTACCAAAATATCATAAATGGGGTGAGAAAAATAAACTTAATTCAAAAGAGAAAACGCTTATTTTTCTGGCCCCATGGGCAGATATTTTTTTATTATTTTAAGCATTATCCTACTTACTTTTGATACATGTTTAAAAAATTTTGATGTATAATCTGTCATGTTGCTTCTCAGGCAAATGTATTTTGATTAGATGTTTGTACTGGAAAAAAATACTGAGCATGAAAATCATTTTCTGCGGTGTGGATCCGTATGTGTAAAAACGTCCATCAAACTTTCCCATTTGCTTCCTCCGAGCTGTTTGGATGGAGTTTGCATGTTTCATGTGGATTGTTTGGTTCGTGTCCGTCCCAGTGCTTTTGTATACAGTGTGACTGTATATAAAGATCCCTGTTGCACAGCGCCACGCATTTATATCACACCGGCTACAAGACTTAGAGGATTTACTGAAGTTACTGTTGCAAAAAAGTTCCTTATTTAAGGTCTCGATTAGTTTTGGCCTTTATCTGACAGCATATTGATGAGTAAGTTGCATGTGCAGCAGTAGTAAATCAACTGCACACAGGCTCGTGCCGCTTGCTCCATTGCTTGATGCGCAGAGTCTCAAAGCAGTCTAGAGCGATGCATTATATAATGCATATCATATCTGACATTATTTCCTTTGATTTCAGCAGATGAGTCCTGAAGAGTACAGAGAAAACACCTACTCATTCAGACCCGAGGAGCTGGACATTGATGTAAGCTGACTCTCTTACTGTAAACTGAGGATTGTATGATTACATGGTGATAATTATTATTTGAGTTTGTGCTTCTGTTAAACATTCAATAAAAAAATAGTATACAAAAACCAGTTATATAGAGCAATTTATACACTTCATGGAGGACTAGGAGTGAAACTTCAAAAAAGTAAGGCATGAATTATCAAACATTAATGATTTAAAAAAATTGCAAATGATGAAACCACTTTTCAGGCAAACAGGCAAATATAAAATAAGAATATTTAAAAATTATAATTTAGATTAAACATTAAATTCTGCAATTCATATTTAAAAATGTAGTTATTTGCAATTTAAAATTGCAATTTAAAATTTTTTTTTTTTCCCTTTTTTTTTTTTTTTTTTTTTTTATCTTTACCAGATGAGTTAAAAATGCTGTTGAATAGTTATCGAGATGTATTATTAACATGTTAGTGGATGATCGTTAATGTATCAAGCTATGTTAGCAGCTTTTGAAGGCATGAATATAGAGATGAATATGGAATATGGACTAAATATGGAATCATAAAACTTTTAATAAAGTCTGAGTGCAAACTAAGAGTAAATACTGCTCTGTACGTCATTTAAAGCCTTTTAGGGAGCTGAAACATACACATTATTCTATAATAATTATTGGTGTTGTGTCTTTACATTTTGATGTTTCATATGACACCGGGAAGGAGAGATTGGTATTTCATTTTATTTTATTTGACAGATTCTTGTATAATTATTATACATGCTTTTTTCACAACTACTACACGGAATATTTGTACATATAAAACATATTGATATGCATTGGCTTACAAATAATTCACTTGAATAGATCTGACCTTGACTTTACCTTTACAGGCGAAGTTAAGTCGACTGTGTGAGCAGGATAAAGTAGTGAGAGCTCAAGAAGAAAAACTGCAGCAGCTCCACAGAGAAAAGGTAGCAAACAGCGTCATCCTCAGCGTGTCGCAGTGCATTGTGACGCCCGTCTCATTCACGCATGTGTGTGTTTGCAGCACACGCTGGAGACGGCCCTACTGTCGGCCAGTCAGGAGATCGAGATGAGCGCTGAAAACCCCGTGGCGGTGCAGAGCGTCATCCAGCAGCGGGACGTCCTGCAGAGCGGCCTGCTCAGCACCTGCAGAGAGCTGTCGCGCGTCAACACTGTACGTCCCTCGTAACGTCTGCTTTGATTGATGCAATGCTACACGCTCTCAGTCGCTCACCCATAATGCTTTGCTGCTGACAGGAGCTGGAGCGGAGCTGGAGAGAGTACGATCGACTGGAGGCAGACGTCAACATGACCAAAACGAACCTGCTGGAGCAGCTCGAGGCCCTCGGGAGCCCACAGGTGACACATTTGACTGAATACTAGCAATACGTGAATGTATATTGAAGATAATTCCATAGACATTGAGCTGAGGTGTTTGTGTGTGCGCGCGCAGACGGAGCCGCCCAGCCAAAAACACGTTCAGATCCAGAAGGAGTTGTGGAGGATTCAGGATGTGATGGAGGCGCTGAACAAGAACAAACCTAAGAGAGACGCAGAACCCAGTGAGAGAACCAGAAAAACACACAAACCCACTCAGAACTGCAGCTCAACTCACTGATAATCTACAACACCACAGTAACAGACATGAGCAACTGTAATGAGTTTTGTTCAGCTTTCTACTCGCTCTGCCAAGGTTTTTATTGGCCTCAGCACAAGAATTATATTTTTATAATCTATAAATGTTCATATATTATTTAAGATTTTTTTTTCCTTTTTTTTTTAATATATTTTTTTACATATATACTTTTTAATATATATTCTTTCATGGACATTTTTCTTTATAGTAACTTGCAATAACACAAGACAAAAAATAATACTTTTTTTTTTTTTTAGCTTTTTCAAATTTCCATGTGTATTTTAAAATCTGTACATCTACATGAATTACTTAATATTTATTTTTAAATTATTATATTTGTACATGTATTTTTTTACATATATTTTTTCTTTTTCTTTCTTTGCAGTAATTTGCAATAATACATTTCCATTTTCCGATAAATAATTCTGTATTTAGATTTATACATTTTATGTCTGATTTTAAATCAATTAATTTTCATATGTTCTTTAAGATTTATTTTAAAATTATTTTACTTTTTAAAAAAATTTTTCCATACGTTGTTCTTTATAGTAAATTTAACACGAAGCAAAATTGATATATTTTTAAACCTTTTTCCAATTTCCATTTTATAATTCTGTATTTATATTAATACTTTAAAATGTCTGGTTTTAAATCTGTACATTTACATATATTATTTAAGATTTATATTAAAATAATTGTACTTTTTTACATGAATTTAATTACATATATTTTTTAATGAAAATCTTTTATTACGGTAATTTGCAATAATAAAACAAAACAAAAACTATACATTTTTTTTTTTAATTTCCAGTTAACAAATTTTCATATTATTTATTTTACAATTATTAAATTTTTTCATCACCTTTTTTTTAACAATAATTTGCAGTAATACCTATTTTTATCAGTATTATTTTAGTATTATTATATGCTGTTATAGTATCTATTAATAGTTTGAATTAGCCTTTTCCTTTTAATTATAATTGAAGTTAAATTTTATTGTGCTTTTGTAATTTTTATTAGCCTTTTTTTATATTTCAATTCAGCTTTAGTTTTAGTCATTTTAGTACTTCCGCTTAAATTTGTTTTATTTCAGTTAGTTGCAACATTTCTAATTTTCATTTAAGTTTTATTATTTATATATTATTTCAGCTTTATTTCAATTAACTGAACCATAGTTTAAATTTGAGTTAACAGTAGCGTCACTAGTTTTATGAATTCATAAGCATTTTTCCCGTCTTCTTCTGTATTTATAGGTTTTCCTGGTGCAAACCCCCTGTCAAACCTGCATAAAAGTGAAGTAAGTGATTATTCCAGACATCATGATGATAATCGTTGTCTATTTGTCTAAACGAGCACACAGGCACACACGCTAACGATCTTCAGGACGAGTTCACCTGTATTGTGCTGCTTTGGTTGGTTGTTGCCCGTGGCAACAGTCTCCTTCACTGTCCCGTTGTGTGCGCTGTGTAGGAGTCAGACTCAGTGCCTCCGCGCCCTCCTCTCCCGTGCTCGTATGAGGGGGGAGATCGGCCCCCTCACGCGCCCCGCACCACCCCTCACCGGCCCGAGGACCGCAAGGCCGCCCAGCGCAACGGCGCCCACAGCGTAAGACGCAGCTGTGACCCCCTCGCCCACCCCATCCCATCCGCCATCTTCATTTAACCCATCGCTTCAGAAACCCAACATTAGCTTTGGTTTTGAGTTTAGATTGTGTTTTTGTTAGCAATAGAAGCATATTTCTGCCATTCACAGATGATCTGTGTTTGTGTTGATTCTCCATTATCTCAGCCTCGTCACTCGATAATCAACCATTTCTGTCTGATTTCTTTCCAGTTTTTATTTATTAAATTATACTGACCACCTATACATTAACAACATCATTTCTGCCTGAATTTTCAGTTTTTACTGGCTACCCGTAAATCATTTAACGTCATAAACAATTTCTGACAGATTTTTTTTTTCCAAATTTTGTTTAATTTTAATTAGTTTTTACTGACCACCTATACATTATGTATCATCAATTTCAGCCTGATTTCTTTCCAGTTTTTACATTAATAATTTATACTGACCACCTTTACAGTTTAATTTCTAAAACAATTTCTGACTGATTTATATTATACATTTTTACTGATCACCTATACATTAACATTATAAACTATTTCTGCCTGATTCCCCCAATGTTTTATGCTATTAATTTATACTGACCACCTATACATTATTTAACATTGTCAAATAAATAAATGCATTAAAAAAGTGAACCCAGCACCTATACTTTAGGTTATTCAATGTTATTATAAATAAATGAATTAATGAAATAACAATAAGAGCAACCATAAAAATTTTCTAAATGAAACAAATTAATATCGTTTCTATTTAGCCTATTTGAAATATTAAATGGTATAAATTATGTACCTGCATTATATCAGCCACCTGCTCTTTACTGTAGATACCAGCTTTTGAAGGAATATTTCACCCCAAAAAAGCTATTTCTGTCATTATTTACCCATCCTTATGTCATTATAAGCTTGTATGGTGCTATTGTTTCCTGTGTAATGAAGAAATAGTTGACCGTTTTCATTTTGGGCAGAATAATCATTTTTAAAAACCCATTTCAGTTGACTTGGTATTTATTCAAGTGCTTTTTGCTTTTTAACCCTCTTGGTTTTTATCAAACGTTCATCTTTGAGTGCTTCCTGTACGACATTCAGTAGATCAGCAGCATTGCGCAGGTTTGTACCTCATCCTTTGTGAGGCTTAGTTTCTTTTTTATTCCCATTTTTTTTTATTATGTAATCCGTGATCGTAACCTTCACGTAATGGCAGCAGAATCAGCAGGTCTCGTACGGTAAATCATGTGTAAACAGGTGAAATCTCTGCTCTCAGGGGCCCGATTACAGACTGTATAAGAGCGAGCCGGAGCTCACCACGGTAGCTGAGGTCGACGAGAGCAACGGCGAAGACAAATCTGAGCAGACGGCAGAGAAAGAGCCGCCCGGTGTCACCAAAGGTGCCTGACAAACACGTCAAACACACACATATATATATATATATATAAAACTCTTTATCACTTACATCTCTACATATCAACTCTATATATCACTGCTGATCACTGATCTCTGTCTGTGTCTGTCTGTCAGGTGTAGTTTACCCCGTCGGAGTGGTCAGTCCCAGGACTAAATCACCCATGCCTGAATCCTCCACCATCGCCTCTTATGTCACCTTGAGGAAGAGCAAGAAACCTGATCCCAGAACAGTAAGTATGCAGTTTAGAAGGAAAAATGTGGGTTGTGTTTAACTTTGCAAAACAAATGGGTGCTGTGCTGTGCTTAACATGGTTGCTAAAGTGTTCAGGGTGGTTGCTAAGGCGTTGCTAGGTGGGTTTAAGGTTGTGCTGGTTGGTTACATACTGGTTAGGTTTGGCTTAACACACACAAATAAACATTTGAAACCATAATATACTGCGCTGGTGACATGACTTTAGCATCCAGTGATCATCTAAGAAATAAAATGGTCATCTTGCATTTTAAATTCAATTTTATGTACTTTTAATATAGGTTAATGAATTAATTTGCATATTCATATGTGGGTCAAAGACGGTAAGATGTCCGCATCAAGAAATTTACAAAAGTGATTTCATGTCCACAGAAAGCACATTAAATGTAAGTAAAGTGTCTACTTTTAAGGTTTCAAATAAGTTTTTAAAGGATAAAATGTTATGCGATAAATTTTTTAAATTTAACGTGTTAAAAATATTTAACGCAATTAACGCAGGGGCGGGGCTAGGGTTGGCCACCCCACTCACAGCTGCTGCTTCTGTCACTTTTTCTCTTGACAAGAAGTGCATTTATTCAGTCGCAGAACGACTGAGAACGGGAGACGTTTCAGACGCGCACTTCACTTCAATGCCAGGCGCAAGCGCGGAAATGGTACTGTGCTCGCAGCGCGTGCTCTTCAAATGCACTCACAAAGGCGCCGGCGCGCGCTGTAGCCTGTATCCTTTCATATCTAAGTGGTTAATAAACTACATGCATGCAATGTCGTGGTCAGTTAAGTCATGAAGTTACCAAAAAGGCGATTAAAGCTGCCTTAAAACTGTGCATGCATGTAATATATGTTATATGAGTCACATTTAAGAACATGTCTCTGAAATGGTTTTCAAAACTGTCCTGGAGCAGCCCAGCACTGTCTCCCTTATCTAACACACCCGATTAAACTCGTCAGCTCTTTAATAGCGACTTCAAGACCTGAAGTGGGTCAGAAAAGGTAAAAAAAGTTGAGAGAAATATGATGCGTGTCAGATCAGCAGCAGCGTGCGTTCAGCAGCGGCAGCTCTTAACGAAATAGCAGCCAAAACAACCTAATAACCAGCTGCTGTGATGTCTGTTCTTCAAAGAACAAAAGAACAGAAAAAATTACTTTTATAGTTTTAAGAATTCATCTATATTTAATTTAGAATTTAGTGTTTGATAACTTCAATTTCTGTATATTTCTGCTGAAGGGCACAAGTAAATATGACATTTATTATAATGGGTTTATGTGAAGATTGTTTTAAGTTCACTTAAATTAGAAGTTATTTTTTAAAGTCTAATAAATGTTAAAATTGATAGCTCTCAATTATACTGTAATGTTGAATGGCCTTTTACAGTCATAAAAAAAGATGCCATTAAACAAATATAAAAAAATATATACTGTCTTTTTGTTGTTTGTACATTAATTTGAAGATTGAATGTGAAATTATTGCAATATAAAAGTATATTTAAAAACTTTAATGTTAGGTGGGATTAATCGCGATTAATTTCAGAAAAATGTTTTAAATCGATTGACAGCACTAGTAAAATTACAACTAATTAGTATTTGGGGTGAAAGTAATTAGTCTTTTAATATGTCATAAATAGATTTTTGTTGTAAATATGCCTGACAAGATTGTTACACTGAATGACGTTTTAGTGGGTCTCTTCTGTAAATCAGGGAAAAATGTATGATATTTATTTTTTGCTCGGAAAAAATAAAATAAAATTGCAATTAAATTAAACAGAAAACTTTTTAAATTTTTTGGGGAAAAACAACAACAATTTAAAGCAGTATTGCACTTATTGTTTTTATGCTTAAACCCTTTTTCGTCTTTGACCCATGTGAATAATATAATATAAAATGTTAATGTATATAAAATTACATTTTTAGTCAATAGTTAAGTTTTTCATACTGGTATTTGTATAATAGTTTTGTATTTATATTTTATGTGTTAATATATGAATATATATTATACATGATTAAAAAATATTTGCATCCAGTTTATATGTATGTGTGTATATTTCATATTATTAAACATATATATTAAATTACATTATATCCTATATATGTATATTATGAAATTATGCTATAATTAATATATTCTTAATTCTAATTATTATTTTATATTAATATATTAATCTTAAATTAATGATATTAGTATTATATTTTATGTATATAATACTAATATAAATATTATATTTTATATGATAATATTTGTATGGTAGTTATATTATACATTATATAACAGGATTTTTGCTTAGTATTTGTTTAATATGTATGTATTTGTTTATGCATATTTAATATATGTCTGTTTAGTCCCAGCCGCAGGGCCGTCCGCGCAGTGCAGTGGAGCACATGAGCAGCGCTATAGAGGTGGGCCGAACACGCATGAGCGTGGAGGAGCAGATGGAGCGAATCAGGAGGCACCAGCAGGGGGCGATACGTGAACGAAGGAGAGAGGACGGATCGCTGTCCCGCAGCCTCTCCTTCACTAAAGACAACCCCTACTACACCCTACAGGTACTGCACCAGCATCTGCTTTCAGAGGAGTTGCGCTCGTTAGTGTGTTTATGTGCTTAAAAATACACTTGAATCTCTGCACAGTCAGTTCTGGATTTGTTGAGTTGTCATTGCTGCATTTTAAACACGAGATATGTTCTGATTGGCTGGGATCTTGTTGCCTCGCGTTGCTTTTTTACTTGACGGACAGAAAATGAGACTGTAAACCTTGTGCATATTAGTCGACTGTTATCATCTGAGGTTTGTAAATGCTCGGCCACTCACTGTCTCACATGAGTGAACCAGCTCAGACATGAATACACCAATAACGGATGTCACATTCCCATCATGCATCTGGTGCTGAGGGCCCTGCTCCGCCGTTAGAGGTTTGTCCTTAATTCAAAGTCACTGGATGATACATGCTCCTAATTATTCCCCACAGCGCTGCACTTTGCAGTTTTCCGGCTCGCTGTGTTCCTGCCAGGCTTCAGAATGGACATCTGTGAACATCTCCTGCGTTTCTCGTTCATTGCTTCCTCTTCTGTGTGCGATTCTCCCCTCAGACACGTAAGAAGAGCCCGGTGATCTCTCCGGATGAGCTGACGACCAAACCGACTGAAGCGGAAGAAAACTGCAAGAATACTGAAGATCTGAAATCTGGAAATACCAACCTGGAGAACAAGGTATATATACAATATGTAGATTAATAAATTATACAGGTATATATTAAATTACAATTATAAATTATTATTTCAAATCATAAATAGTTCTTTGAGTGCTATCTGCTTATTTGTATTAAATCCTTATCCATCAATAATGACTGGACAAAGCCATCTGAATTCATTGTTCAAAATCCCTTTAAATACAGCATTTCTACTAAAGTTTGCTTTGGGTTATTATAGTTAACTAAAACGTAAGCGTAAAATAAATGTTAAATCAAATCAAATATTTTTTAAAAACTTCTAATTTTATTCCAGCTAGTTGCTAAAGAGACATTTCTTATTTTTATTTAGTCTAACTTGGTGTACTAAAATAACTAAAACTGAATTAAATAATGATAAAAAAAAAACTATATGGACATATTAAAAAATAAATAAATAAATAAAAATGTCAGAGAGACACAATATAATTACTAAAACTGTAAAATTTTAATGTTTTTAATTTAATTTTAATCACAATATAAAAATAAAACCTATTTCAAGCTATGAATGAAAACCATAATAGTATCTTAGTGATAATAAAATAACACTGCTAAAATAAACAGCTGATCAGGGTCATAGTTAAGAGACCAGTGTTTCATTCATCTTAATTCATGTTAATATTAAAATATTAAAAAGAAATATTATAAGAAAAAATATTAAATGTTATTAAAAATTTATATATATTATATTCTGATTTATAAGCTTTTTATTATTATTATTATTATTATGTTATATATTTAATATATAATATTAGCGTAATATTATGTCTAAGCTAAAATTCTTATTATATATGTGCTAATTCATATGAATACATACATGCTTTATTATTATCTGTTATATATGCTCATTCATATTAATGTGTGCATATTGATATTGCATTGGAATCAAAATTGGGATCTAGAATGGTGAAATATTATTGGTACTGGTATCATGACCACCCTTACATGAATTATTTCAATTATGTTATTTTTTATTTGAAATAAATATATTATGTCATCAAATATCTAAATATCCCTCACTAGGCGTTTAGGGAGCAGTGAACACTCTGTAGGGTCCCTGTGAATGATGTAGGGTCCACTATGAGAGTTTATTTCGTGTGTTTGTGTCTGTGCTCAGGAGAAAGCGCCCCTGTCCCGATCGGCCTCCATTAAAGAGTCTCTTCTGAAGAGCGCGAGTCCAAAACCAGTGCTGAACGAGGACCAATCAGAGCCCAAATGTGTGAGTCCGCTGGAGTACCGCAGGACTCTGGCCACTCAGAACAGGTACAAATCACTTCACACTGATCTGAACACACACACACACACACACACGCGTCGCTTCAGAACGGAGGATTGAGCGCTCTCTGCTGTGTGTGTCAGCTTACAGACGGCCGTCATGGTGCGCGTGGGCACTGAGGAAGACGAGGAGGAGGAGGAGGAGGAGAAGCCCCCCAGTCAAGAGCAGGACGTGTCTTATGAGCTGACCAACAGTAAACACGGCACGCTGATGTCAGGTGGGCGGTGAAGATGAGCTCTCTGTAGTTCTGATTCACTCCATTAAACTGCATTAAAAACATTTGGATTGAAAGGAAAGTGTTCAAAGACCTTGTTCCCCTTCAAACCTGAAACTGGAACCACTAACACAAAACCTGTTGTGTATTTGTGCTTTATAACTTTTCAGTCAATTAGATTTTAGTGAATCATATATTATTTTATATATTTATTCATGTATATGTTCATTTATATATTCAATTATGAATATATTAAAATATATCATTGTAAATATTTAAATATCTAATTATAAATAAATATGTCTATATTTAAATTAATATATGATGTATATGTATATATTTAAATTAGTATATAGTTACAACTTATACTCATTTATGTATTAAATTATATATTAATACCACTAAAACCACTAACACTAAACCTGTTGTGTATTTGAATGTTTTTTTTTTTACTTTTTAGTGAATTTGATATTAGTGAATAATATATTAATTTGTATATTTATTGATTTATATTAGGGATGCAGCGTTACTGGTATCGGGTCTGATACTGCGCTCCTGTACTCGTTCTCATGAAAATGCTCTGATACTAAAAGCCGATAGCACACAGCATGTGACCAGTGCAGAGTTCAGACAAATAAACACCGACAACAGAACAAGAGAAAGCAGAATGATAGAGTTATTAGAGATTACGGATGTCTATGAAGTACATGTATGTAATGAATATAAAGTTAAACATTCTGTATAGCTGATGCGCGCGGGCTGATAAGCAAAGCACACTGAGTGGATTGAGCACGAGGCGGCACAGATGCTTGAGCGAATATCCCCAAAAATTATAGGGGCATTCACTATAAACAACATGTATTTTAAACATCAAGCATTCCTGACTTGAATGAGAAAGTGAAACTAGCAGCCTGTGTGAAATGCTCTAGGCTATACTGTACGTGTCTCTCATTCTGCACCAGTACAAATGTGTGCGCGCGCGTTGGGCTTGGTTTGCTTGTTGACATTAATTGCATTATATGAGTCGCTTTGGAATATAAATTGCAGCACGTTTCAGATTATAAAAAATACAACTTATGTTTCAGAAAATATGTTCATCACTGTTACAATGTATAGGCTAACCAGTGATTCCTTACATTATTGCGGGAAAACGCCTTGTGATTACAGTTCTGAGCAGCTCTAATGTGCTATTAAATTAAAGATGAAGTACCATAGAGCAAAAAATTAACAGTGAGAGTAACAAAAGCTTGTAGAATGCATTTTAATGTGCATAATTAAGTGTGAAAATAACAGAAGGAAATATCCATTTGCTAAATGAACTAAGACAACTAACATTATTCATTTTCTGTTGGTTTCTGTACCCAGTATTTTTTTAAATGTCAAATGCAATGAAAATACAGGTATCGGTACTCAGTATCAGCAAGTACCAAAAATAATAGTATCGGTATCGGCCTCGTTCTGGAAAAAGTGGCATCGGTGCATCCCCAATTCATCTGTTCATTTATAAATTAAATTGTATGAAAATTAGCTATATATTAATTTATATATGTATATATTTAAACATCTATATATTTATAACTTACATATTCTTTTATTTATTCATTTAAATATTTAACATTTGAAATATAACTGTGCACCTGAAGCTGGTACCACTAACACTAAACCTGTTGTTTTTGAGTGTTTTAACTTTTTAGTGAATCAGAAAACATTCAGCACGACCAGTATGTAGTTTTGATTCACTAAAAAGAATCGGTTCAAAAGAGTCATTTGAATGTCATTTGATAGACTCTTCCAGTATTTTTAAAATCAGAGCCGGTTCTGGTTAAGAAGTCTTCATTTAGTGTCCTGCTTGAACGTGTGTGTGTGTGTGTGTGTGTGATTAACCAGCTTGTCTGTCTGCATGCGCTGTGGCTTTTGCAGTGAACAGTCTGTCGACTCCGCCCCAGTCTCCAAGCTCCTCCTCCTCTCCCCCGCCTCCACCCTCCCCCCCACAGCTGACGGACGGATCGCACTTCATGTGTGTGTGAGAGGAGAGACGGACGAGTAAGACACACACACGACAGCAGTCTGCCTCGCTTCACCACAGACGTCACTGCGTTTGTTTTAATCGTGTTTTTATGCAGTGGTCTCAGTAAGTGTTTGTAATGACTCTCCTCATAAACTCAGTCCGAGCGTTTCATACCAGCTTACAGGAGTCGTTTTCTGAAGGGTTTTACGGCATCATAAATACAAGTGTGTGTGTGTGTGTAATCTGTCTGTTCTCGGGGGAAATGAAGGATCCTCTCAAATGAAGCAGTAATTAGCCTTCCAACTAGAGTTCATTAGCTTCATAGAGTCTCAGTGAGCATAAAGCTTCACTAATTAACAGTGCAATTAAGAGTCATTCAGACACCGCTGCACATGACAACACGCTCATATATATATACATATATATATATATAGTTAGCATATAATATCTAGTTAGCATCATACATCAGGCTTTTCTGGTTCATACAGTATGATATAGTGAGAATATGGAGCTCAAAAACAGGTCAGTTTTATAAAAAAATCAGCAAATTTGGTGCAGATGCTGATATTTCTATCGACAATATAAACATTGTTTGTTATGATTTGTATTACTTGCATGAACGCATGCCTTTTAATTGCTGTTCTGTGGAACGGAGCGGTTTTTAATTTTAATTTTTTATTTTTTTTGGCATGAAGTGAAGCCAATTAAATACAAAGGCAATTTGTGTTACTTAATGAAAACAACTCGGGTGCTGTGATGTAGATGCATTATTTCACTTCCAAAAAGTCTTCTTGACTGCATCAAGATCACAAAGAAATGCCCGAGTCATATCTGTCTCCAAAATCAAAAGAAAAACATGATGTATAATTTGCATAAACTAAACTAAGTCATGAAAATCATCCCATTTGGATGCCATTTTTAAATGTAAATCAGCATGAATTAAATTCAGTTTTCAACAAATACTTGCATAATGTATTTTTATATATTACTGTACTTTCATTGCAATAAAAATGTATTTTTTAATTATAGTATTTAGATTTTTTATTTTTTTTTGCATTTCAGTAACAAGATTGTGTAGGAAATGTGCTTAATTTCCTGGAAATGAATGTGCATATATATATATAAAATAAACAAATCTTAACGTTCCATTTGTCTTGAAACAAATGTCTTTTGGGATCAAATATGACATGACCAGGATTTTTTTCTTTCTTTGAGATTTATTTAGATATGGACATGTTAATGTATCTTAAATATAAGTGTGTAAAATGTTGTTCTGTGTGTCCAGCAGCCCCTCCACCGACATCAGTGACGCATGTGAGAGGACGTCCCGCCGTGAGCCACACACATCATCATCATCATCATCAGACAGACAGGAAGTGCCGCCCATCAGCTGACCGACACACAGCGACGTCCAGGCCTTAGTTCAGCCTTAGTTCAAACGATTCATTTATAGTGATGATTATTTATATTCCTATTGTTCTCTTGAGTTTTCCTGAAGCATCTGTAGATCCCAGAGTTGAGTTGAGTTGTGTTTGATTGGGTGTGCAGATGCGTCTGAGGTGCTATCAATCCCTCGCTGATGTACATTACAGCACCCAGACTCACTGTCAACAGGAAGTGGAGCGTAAAGCCCATAAACCCACTTGTTTTATTCAGACTGCCGAGGGTTACATTCATCGTTCGCTTGTTTTTATATGGATTTTAATCAATCACTCTCGGTTTTATCTTGGTGTTGGTCGATGGGATTTTTAGTACTCATATCTTTTGCACTGTACGACACCCACGATCGTTTCTTTTTTGATATCAGACGATTTATGTATAAACAATGTACAACTATAAACATTCAACAAGGTGGCACCGTACTGCTGCCGATGGACAGGATTTGTAAATGATCTGTATGTTGGATAGTCCGCAATAGCCACCGCACTGTTTCCCGACACACTCATGAATGTTCCAGCTTATGTTTTATTTTTCTATGGCTGAGATATATTTAACTAGAGAGATGAGTACAGAGTATTAGAGTTTTAAGAAGCGTATTCCAGAGGTTGGCTGTAGTTTGAGGAGAACCGCACACGAGGAGCAAGCGTTTAAAACAGTTGATAAAGCAATAAGCAGGGTTTGGTGTTCAACTTTGATGTATAAACTGTAAAGTTCATGATGTATATACTGTACACCATACAATGAGCAGAGCAGAGACGCAGAAGAGGTTATGTATCAGAGTCAATATGCAAATGTTCATATTTCATCTGTTTTATATCATGTGAAATAAATGTTGACGTTCTTATATATACAAAAAGCTTTCGATTCCTTTTTTCCATCTGATTATTGGAGTTCACACCTCACGCGAATGTGTTTTCAAGCACTACTGTTTATTACTAAATTAAAAAAATTAATTATATATATATGTGTGTGTGTGTGTATATAGTATATACAGTTTGATTGACAAGCAAGTTTTATATAGTTTAATTTTATAAAAAAAATAATGTACTTCTGTACATATATACATTAAAAAATAAATTAAATTATACATAAATTATATATTTTCTTCATTATTAAATTTATAATAGGCATTTTGGTTAACTTAAAATTATGAAAAATTATAATTTTTATATAACAAAATGTAAAAATTCTATATAAATTGTATATAATTGTGACATACGTAATTTTTTTTATCATTTTATACTGCTATATAAGCAAATATGTACTTTAGGTGTATACTGTGTGTAAGCATTTTAATTCACTTTAAAATATATAAAAAAACGAATTGTATTAATATTGTAAAGTACATCTATGTTAAAATATATAATAAAGTTATATATAAATTATGTATTTTCTATATATATGCATTTTGATTAACTTGATTTTATTTGTAAAAAATTATTTTATAACAAAAGTAGAAAAAATATTAGAATGCGCTTTATTTTATTTACTATATTTACTTTTTATTTTGATTAACTTAAATTTAAAAAAAAAATAGTACTTTAGGTATCATTTTGTTATATATATATATATATATATATATACACACACACACATCCAGGTGTCAGCTACAATGCACACCTTTAGATTTTTGATATTTATTAAAATAATCTGTCAAATCATCTATAAAATTGCTATTTTCACTACTGTAAATGGGCTCATACACAAAATATGTCATAATTTAAATCTCAACAACATTTGAAGAGAATAATTTACAGTCATAAAACAAACTGTAAAAGCCAACTTTATGCCGGCCAGGAATCCTTTGTTTTCAAGATACTATCAGGTTATCAAATGTGACCAGTATTTACATTTACATTTATTGATGCATTCATCTCATCCAGAGAAACTTCCATCAAAGCGACTGAAGGGCGGGGCTTTCAGTTAACGCGACACTTAATGAGCTGTTTTGTCACCATCTGCTGGTTTGATGAACACAGTGAAAACCCCAGAAACAGGAAACTGACGCCATCTAGTGCTGTTTTCCAGGAAGAGACGTTTTAAAGGCCAGAAAGGTTCGTCTGACTCATTTTATTTTCAGTTTTGAACTACATTCGTATGATAATGGGGTAAATTATGAGTCTGGAAACCCCCCACCTGAGACACACGAGAAAAGCTGCAGAGAAAACTTTCTAATCCAACAATAACAGAAAAGGTTGTATTTATTTATACATACATAACAATAAACCTATGCTATATATACATAGCCTATGTTATAGCAATAGGCAAATATTTCTACAAACATTTGTATTAAATGTCACGTGGTGTGTAACTATCAAATACATAGATCGTGAATACATGCGAGTGAACAACTTAAACATTATTTTAAATACATTTTCCAAAGGAAATATAAAATATGTATCATATTTAACAAGTAGAATCGCTTTATTTATTGTGTTTTAGGAAATAATAATACAAATGTTAAATGCCAACATGTTTTATCAAGAAGGTCAGTCTTTTAATAAACGTTTTTACACTACTTTTTAAATGTAATTCGATAAATACCTGTTTCAAAGTATCTCAGGTATGAATTAATAAATGTTTCATATTTTAATTCAGCCAGATTTTCGAAGAAACTTTCCCAAATAACTAAGGAATTTCGTATTTGCAACTAAATATATATTTAGTGTTGTATAACACTATTATTCCTGTATTTTACTTCTTAAAGAGATGGAAATAAATTAATATTAAATGAGTTTGAAATGAAGGCCTCCTTCTGAATGAACATAGGCAGGATTACAGTGTCATTTCGCCAGTTCGGTTTTGTAACGGAAACTTTTCAACTTGATCTTGTATATTCAGGTTGCGACTCGAGCACGTGGAGGCATTCATAATAAGCGCCGACGTCACGCTCGCTCCTCCCCGATCAGCCTCCAGCGGTTCCACGGTCCGTCCTGTCGCTGAAAGTCTCCGCGTTTCACCCGTTTCCCGTCGTTTAAACCCGGCCAGACCGCGCGCACACGAGCGGAACCCGATGGCTTCGACGACTTCCGACGGTTCCGAGCAAGAGTCGCCGAACCCGAGCGCACAAAACGGCGACGGGAGCGAGTCGGGCCTACGCGCCGCCGATCCGGAACCGGCCGTTAAGATGGACGAAGCGGAGACGGACGAGAAGCCCAACGGACACGAGTCTACAGAACAAAGCCCGGAGGAAGCCACGCGGGGAGACGGCGTGACCGAAGCGGAGCCGCAGAAGAGCCCCGGCAGCGCGGACGGGACGGCGGAGCGGATGAAGAGAGAACAAAGGGAGGAGGAGAGCGCGCCCTCACCGGCGGAGAAAAACAGCGGCAGCGGCGGCGGAATAAAGAGGCGCGCGAGTCTGGAGATGATGAGCCTATCGTCGGACGGAGAGCCGCTCAGCCGCATGGACTCGGAGGACAGGTGCGTGTGCTGCCGCCGATACTTCACCGATATATTCCGCGCAATCTGCCGTTTGTTATCAGCTCTGTTGATAAATGACGCGTTTATGTGCTGTTTTTATAATTACTCAACTCTCTCAAGCGACAAATGTGCAGACTGAGCCCACAACAAAGATCATTTAGATCAGAAAACTGCAATAAAAATGGTAGAAATGGCAACAATGTTACTAGCAATAATTCCTGTAATATTCATGAGGCATGTTGTATAGTTTTATGGTCATTTGTTTACTGTTGACGTAGTTATTTTGGCAAAAAGCAGAAGTGAAGCAAATAATATCTGTTCTGCTGATACTTAGTGTAACCATAAAAAAAAGAAAAATAATATTCATAATGCTTAATTAGTTTAGTCAAAAAGCAGAAATTAAATAATATCTGTTCTGACAATACATGGTTTAACCATTAAAAAATACAAAATGTATATTCATAAGGCATATATTGTTTAGTCTTAATGTAATTTATTTACTATTAGTAATTTTGTCAAAAGCACAAATTAAACAAATAAGATGTGTTCTGCAAATACGTGGTATAACCATAAAGTACAAAATAAAATCGTAATATTCACAAGACATGTTGTATAGTCTTATGGTCATTTATGTACTGTTAGTTATTTTGTCAAAAAGAAGAAATCAAGTAATATATGTTCTGAAAGTATGTGGTACAAGTACAAAAAAAAATCATAATATTCATGACATGTTGTATAGTCTTATGGTCATTTTTATTTATTATCTATTTTGTCAAGAAGCATAAATTAAACAATATCTGTTCTGAAAGTACATGGTACAAGTACAAAAAAAATCATAATATTCATAAGGCATATTGTAAGTCCTATGGTCATTTATTTACTGTTCACTTGTCAAAAAGCAGAACTTAATATCTGTTCTGCTCAGTTGTTGGACACTTGTGTATGTCATAATGCAATGTTTAAATTATATAAGCTACATTTCTGACACATTAGATAAGTTACTTCACATGTAAATAATTTTTATGGGTGGTTTTCTTTAGAAAAAAAGCAGAAATAAAACCATTAAAATTGGTTTTGCATATCAAACACTTGAACATCAGTATACATTTGTATTGGTGATGAAATTACATCGATCTGTTTTTAGTGTTTACATTTATAGTACAACAATCCCAGGTGTATTTTAACCATGAGTCTAATTTGAACTGTCACTTCAGTAACTAATTAATCCAGAGTAATTCTGTACCATAAAACTCAGAATGACTCGGTGAACACTAACATTCATTGTACGAAAGAAAGATCCATTGAAAGTGAGATTCAGAGTGAAAGAGAGAGTTATAGCTTATCTGAATAATTTATCAGGATGAAGCACAGGCACAGCAGTTGTTGGTCGAGAAGTTGATGATGGCCTGTTTTTGCCTTATCAAGTCGAGCGCTTTGCTTTGAACTGGTTTTACGTCATCCGGCCCGCTCGGACCCATGAGACCTTTCGCCATCTTTCCACATCACCAGGGTGACATGGGTGCGGCTGTGCATGTGTTTTATGGCACTTTCTGTTGAGGTGCTGGATATCGTCTGCCTTTATCATGCCAGGGCGCCTCTTTTATTATTTGTCTTGGATTTCTCATCGTCTGTCGTGCTGTAGACGGCCTGGCTCGCAGCACATGGGAAATCTCCATATCCGCAGGCACGGTGGAACGAATTCACGGTGAACAACACAATGTATCAGGTCAGCCATGGGGAGGAGGCAGGAGAAAGAGGGGAATGTGTGTGCGCGGATGGGGATCCCTGCTCTGTGCCAGACGTGCAGCTTTGTGGAGCTTTCGCTGGGAATAAAGCTCTTAAAATCCAAGTGGAGGCCCTGAGCCCGGCTGTTCGGGCAGCTGGAGGGATTGAACGTAACTTTTGTGTGGGATGTCTGGGAGAGTATGACCCAGACCACACGACAACTGGTGGATGAGACAAGACGTGCCTTTATAGCATAGCTCAGGTCTCATTTAGAAATGTTCAGATCCACAAGTAGCCCATGTTATTCATCAGAAGCAGGCGCAGATATTATATATCCAAAGGGATAGTTCACCCAAAAATGAAAACGGTCATCATTTACTGAACATCAAGGTGTTCCAAACCTGGATGAGTTTCTTTCTTCTGTTGAACACAAAAGATGTTGGTAACCAAAGAGTTGATGGTAGCTATTGACTTCCATAGTATGTCTTTGCATACTATGGAAGTCAATGGCTAACATCAACTCTTTGGTTACCAGTATTCTTCAAAATATCGTCTTTTGTGTTCAACAGAAGAAAGAAGCTCATACAGGTGTGAAACGATATGAGGGTGAGTAAATGACAGAATTTACATTTTTGGGTGAACTGTCCCTTTAAGGCAATATTTGCCCACTGGCATAATTTTCAGCACAACAATGGCATAATTTTCAGTGGTTTTATACTTAACCGGTGACTAATGTAAGCGCATCTGATTGGCTATTGCATTCATGCACTCAAACAGATACGTGTGCAATTGGTTACAATGCTGCAAAAACAAAGAAATCTTTGATTGAACGTGAGCAGATCTAAATATAATGATGCAATCGACACTTCATGGATCCTTTTCACGAGATTGTGATGTTTAACGGTCATCAGCATCGTAAATCCTCGAAAGTTTTTCATATTTGTATTTTTTTTTTTTAAATGTATGTGTTTCTTTTGCTATTTGAGCAAATGGGAATGCAAAAAATATATTTGTGGTACTCTCCCATTCACTGCTATTCAAGTTAACCCAACTATGATGACTTCCGCTGCTGAGAAACTCGAAAATTTGAAAAAGGTCCATTCAATTTCACCTTTATCGCAACAGTTGTAAAAAATTTTGTTTAATTGTACACAGACATTTTTGCCTCATCTTCAATTTGGAGGGCATTTTGTGTTCATTAATTTTCAATCCTTATAACAAATCATTTTGATAATTTGTTAAATTGTCAATTAGCACATAGTTTTGCATAACAGTAGTTTTGTGGAGCACAAAAGGAGGTGTTTGGCGAAATGCTTGCACTGTTTGTGGACAGGGTCATATGATAAGCTTCGCATGAGGAACAGACCTAAATTTATGTTGTTATAATCTAAAAATCATCCATATTTGATGCTGATGCCAAACACCAGGTGTGCCAGCTTGAATATGTGAAAGTGCAAATGAGTTTTGAGAGAGTTTTGAGGGGAACTCCATTGGATGGGATGTTTGAGTAAAAGCAGGTGTTAATTGTTTGTCCTCTTCTGTCAGTTTTGTCCGTTTTAAAATGAAATCTCTCACAAACATTCATAACGTCTTAGGGTTTTTGTGCATCAGCCTGCAGGACCAAGAAACCCACTTTGTAGTCTGTCAGATGGATACTGTGGCCAGCTACTTCTGCTTTCAGATTAAAAAAAAAAAAAAAATGGTGCTAATTTTAATCAGGTGTCAGAATTTCAAAATGCATGTTCAAAATATTTAGTAACTCATACAATAGTAATGCATACCATTCTCAAATATTAGTGCATTTAATGTTAGTATTTAGCATCACTATTACTATTGCTCATACTTGCTGGTATTGATTTGAATAAATCCCTAATACAAAATATTAGGCTAAAGTTTAGTGCATGCACCGTTTATGTGCATTCTTCAGATAATGTAAAAATCCAGTTGGAGGTTTTTTCAGCATATAATCACTGTCGTACCTATGGGTTTTTCAGCTGTAAACGCTTATCAGTATCACTTCATCAGTAGTCAGACTGGCAGTTGGAGTTTGTCTCTGTGATTACCCAGCATCCTGTTCTCTGGCACATCCTGGGATTTAGCATCAGTTGTGGGCAGTGAAGTCTGAAAGAAACCAACAGATGGAAGTGTGTGCGAGCCCCTCCTCTCCCCTCAGGAGCCATTCAGTCACATTCACTGGAGTTCATGGTGTTTTACTGCGGTAGTTTACCGCTGTCCTCTCAAACACAGCACAGCTGCACGCTCAAAAGATCACTATTACAGCATTTGTGTGCCACAGTTAGGTGGTCGCCCCACTGCACTGGCCTCATTTACCGTTCACAAAGACTCATGGTTGTTACCGTGGACGCTGCATTGCAGGTTTTATTGCAAAAAAGAATCAAGAAAGATTCTGTAATAGTCGTTCTTAATCAATCACTCCTCATTTGCTTTTTTGTGTTGTACTGCTTATCAATGCCACAGCCTCTCATTTTTAATCTCATTATGTCCATCATTCTTTCTAGTTTCAGTTTTGTGCATGTAGATGATATGTTGTTAGTGGATAATCACTACTACAGTGAGATTTAATCCTGAAAACATTGTTAAAAGGGCAACGTTTCCACCTAAAGAAATTACTCCTAGTACTTTTGACATTCAAATATCAGTATAAACTCTAAGATCACGGTCCATATCAGGCAGCGAAATACAAACACACATTGGTGCTAGGCCTGTCGCAATAATCAATATATCGATTTATCCGCAATATATGTACATGACCTCAATAATTTTTGGTGACGCAATGTATCGCACCTTATATTTACTTAAAAAATGTCACCATGTTTTGTACATTCCACTTGCGCCTGTGTCTTTTGCAGCTTCTTGTACTTAACGTGTAGTCATGAGCTGCTAGTTCAAATTTAAAAAATGCTTCAATTCATCTGCAGATATGGCCTTGTTTAGGGATCTGTGCCTTTGTGGTAATTAAAAAGGAAGTAAACACTGTAATCATCAGGTCACTCAGAATTCTGGGAAGTTTGTGTGCATTGGGAATCATGTTTTTTCAAATAAAGCCAAGGTAGCACTCATTTTACATACAGCACACAGTGAAAATGACATGAATATGACAGTGGGCAAATGCATAAAGCGCAGCATAATTTGAAATCACAAATTTAATGTTTAAAGCATTCGCACGGATTGACCGTCACGCAGAAAACACGCGATCATGCAGGCCACATGCACACGTCACAAGATCTCACAACTGGATTCGACTAAGTTTGCAAGGTTTGTAAAATAAAATGTAAGATATGGCCTTGTTTAGGGATCTGTGCCTTTGTGCATACGGACATCTGACTGCTAAGTAGTGATTGTGTTTTTCAGCAATACAGTGCACCCTTAATTTACAGAGAAAAGAAGGTCAGGGAGATATCTCCATACAAGTTCTTTGTGCATTTTTCTTTTTTTCTACTCATTTCGAACAAGAGGGAGAATGTGAGCACTGTGCTCAGGCGCTGCCGCTCTCAGCGCCGTCAAAATAAAAGTCCGGAGTGCCATCAAAATAAAAAGCCTCGAACGCATCGGCCAAACAAAAAAACGTATCGCCCGATGCCGATATTTGAAAAATGCCAAATATCGGCCGATATATCGGTCGACCACTACTTGTTACTTTGCACTTTTTGTTAAAAAATTTATATTTACTATTTATTCAGTTTTTTTAAGGTATCTAATATTTTGTGTAGGCCTTCTTGCATTATTATGCTGTTAGATTATGATTATATATTCAGCGGCATAAAATGGTCTTTAAAATGACAATAATATCGCTTATCGCAATAATTTCTGGGGCAATATATCGCACAACAAAAAGTTGTTATCGTGACAGGCCTAATTGGTGCACCTCTAAGCTCAATAGATTTATGAATTACATTTTTGTTTTCTTTGTACAAAATCATTGTTTGTGTGTTTCAGTATCAGCAGTACTCTCATGGACATGGAGAGCATTGCTTCCAGCGGTCGTTCTACCCCAGCTATGATGAACGGTCACGGCGGGGCGTCTTCCTCCTCCACTAAGGGCTCATCTTACCCCTGCTACTGGGATCAGTGCCACATGCTGTTCAACAGCAGCCCGGACCTGGCCGAACACATCCGCGGAGTGCACGTGGACGGGCAGCGCGGCGGGGTCAGTGTGTGCGAATGCTTGTTTTATACCCCAAAAAGCATTTAAGCCATGTTAAATGTGGAATTGCAGTAGAAGAAAACAAACATTTTTAAAGCAAAGCATTTTACAAAAAATTTTGTTTGGCATGTTTGAAATGTCCAAATGATTTTTGAGACATGTATAGAGTGAAATTCTTACATTGCTCAATGTTTGCACGCAGGTTTTCGTGTGTCATTGGAAAGGCTGTAAGGTGTATAACACACCGTCCACCAGTCAGAGCTGGCTGCAGAGACACATGATGTCACACAGTGGAGACAAACCATTCAAGGTCGGCCTCTTTGCACACATGCACAGTAGGGGTGTGAACCTACACTGGTCTCATGGTTCGGTTCGGTTTGATTACGATTATCATGTCATCGATTCGGTTCAATTCGATATCACAATGCACTGCATCCTCAATTTTCAATTGTACTTCACATGTATAGCCTACAATTTTGTCAATAAATACAAGCAGTCAGATATATGAACTGAACTTTTAATTTTACCTGCTCAAAGATAACATGCTTCTTGAATGTATAATTTTTGTCTGAGCTCGGTCCACCTTGGCACTGACAGGCGTTAACAGCTCAGGGTGAAAACGGCTGACGTGGTTTCTCAAGTTAGTGGTATTACCATAGATATATATATACAGTATACGTAGATGCCTCATTAGCGACTGTTTTTATGGGCCGCAATACGTAAGCCATCTGCCATTTTTGGAACGGTCTGCGAACCCTCGAGCGCAAGTTGACTGTGTGCGTCTACAACAGCAAGTTATATGCATGTATATCTTTGAATATACATTGATTTTTATGGTGAATGACGTCAAGTTGACCGTTCCAAAATGGCAGACGCGTCAGCGTATCTGGAGCGGTCGAATAGGGGATCTATACATATCTATGGGTATAACCCCCTGCATATTTTATTTGTGCGTGACATGATTTACACACAGCGTGTATCTTCTCCAGGTTGTGCATAAAAGCCGAAATGTGCCCAGATGTCGGCTTTTAAAGTAGTTGTAGCATTTTTAATTACTCGCTTGCGTCTCACCTCCCTCCGCCATTGTATGCTACTGCGACAAAGCACGCATGCGACAAATGACGTCAGAAAAGCGTCAGTACGTTATAATCGATTATGGTCTATTACTGAACCGATACCGAATCGTCCTCGTCTGCATCACGATGCATCGTAGAAATGATTAATTTCGACACCCCTAATGCACAGATGCTTGCAAACAATTTATTTAATTTTTTGTTTTAGTTTCTGTTTTGTTTAGTTATAATTGATTTATTTAGAATTTATTTTTATTTTTGTTTTTTAGCTTCTGTTTTATTTCATTGTATTTTATTAAATTAGATTTTTTTTTAAATCTTTTTTTAGTGTCTATTTTAAATGCATTTTATTATCCAAGCTTTTAAAATGATTTATTTTTATTTTTGTTTTTTAGCTTCTGTTTTATTTCATTGTATTTTATTAAATTAGATTTTTTTTAAATCTTTTTTTAGTGTCTATTTTAAATGCATTTTATTATCCAAGCTTTTAAAATTACTTCTACTGTTTTTTTAAAGTCTAAGTCTTGAAGTCTTACAACTTACAGCTTGTTACACTATTTTAAATATTCAGACTAGGCTTTCTCAAGCCAACATCAAAGTAGTTTGTCTACAAACTTTACTGTTTATTTTCATGTTCTGTTTTGTTTAATTGTTTTTTAATTAATTTTTTATTTGTTCTATTAAGTTTCAATTTTTTTTATTGTAGTAACATTTTATTATTATTATTTATTTTACTTATTTTTTTAAACAGAGGTTCTTTCTTTAATGCAGTTTTAAAGCGCAACAAATCGTCTTACAGGGTCAGTCTCACACATTAGGTCACATTTCACCAAAATATCTAAATCAGGAAAAAATTGCATTCATTAAAGGAATCCTGTCTTTTATCTATTTAGATTATGACATTTTTAAGAAAAGTATGAGTTCATACTGTTATACAAGTGTAACCTTGCGTACGGCTGCATTTTTTGTTTATGAGGAAACTTTATCATCATGGCTAGACAATGAAAGCACTGTCCACAGGACTCATTCTGTAATTATAACCCAGCGTTGCTAAGAGTTCATGTGAGTTGTTTTTTTATTCACTGTTATTACTCTGACCGATGTCTGTCTCTTTGAAGTGTGTGGTGGGTGGTTGCAATGCCACCTTTGCCTCCCAGGGGGGGCTAGCGCGCCACGTGCCGACCCACTTCAGCTCCCAGAATTCCTCCAAACTCTCAAGCCAAACCAAGGTGAAGGAAGAGTCTCCTTCCAAAGCAGGCATCAACAAACGGAAGAAACTTAAATACAAACGGCGGCGGTCATTGCGTGAGTGTTAGTGAAATTTCAATCAAAGTTTAATTCTGGGTTCAAAACTCTCGCTTTCTAATTCCAATCTGTTTCCTCCCACCAGCACGACCTCATGACTTTTTTGACGCTCAGACCATGGATGCAATCCGTCATCGCGCCATCTGCCTCAATCTAGCGACTCATATTGAGAGCCAAGGCAAAGGCCACAGCGTTGTGTTTCACAGTACGGTGGGTACCAAGTTACAACAATTAATCATGCTACTATATGCGCTACTAGCATGCTACTCCTAATATCTCTGCTGTGCTTAAGATGTAAAGCCTGTATTTTACACTTTACAGTGTGTAGAATACCTACATTTATTGGTTCACTATCGATCAAACCACCAAATATTAACACAGTGAGGTCGCGTGACAAAACCATGACATACTACTGTTTACTTAACTTTGTATTGCACATTGAATACTGTTTCAAATACTTTTTTGTTTGTAGTATAAACGGTAAGCAGTATCCTAGTACTTGTATATTGATTTCTTTTCCCAATCAGTGTCTTCACTATAGAATATATCTTGAGGAAAAATAGTAGGCATGTAGTATATACTGCTTAGTATGCAGTGCACTAGTATCCATTCCAAATGCAGCCCATGACATTAGAGAATATACTTGTTTATAGACAAACTTGACTAGTTTCTGTTCTACATGTTTCTTTCTATATGCCATTTCATCAGCATGAACACTTTCCATCGCCACACTTAACATGCTACTATACTAGCATGCTACTCATACTATTTCTGCTGTATGTAGTATGTGAACACTGTACTGTAGACTTTGCATTGTGTAGAATACCTACATTTCTTGACTCATTATCGATCAAACTACCAAATATTACCATAGGTCATGTGACAAAAACATGGCATACTACTGTTTACTGAACTTTGTGTTGCATACTGAATACTGTTTCAAGTACTTTTTTGTTTGTAGTATAAACAAAGCAAGTAAGCAGTATCCTGGTACTTGTGTATTGATTTATTTTTCCAATCAGTGTCTTTGCTATAGTGTGTATCCTTGTTTTGTTGAGGAAAAATAGTATGCATTGTGTAGTATACACTGCTTAGTATGCAGTGTACTAGTATTCCATTCCAAAAGCAGCCCATGTCGCTAGTATAGAGAATAAACTCGTTTTAGACAAATGTGTCTAGTTTCTGTAATGAATTCGATTTTTTTTTTATTTCATATGCTAACCATTTCATCAGCATGATCGCTTTTCTTAGCCTTTAGTCCTTTCTAAACCACACCGTAGCTCTGAGCTGAAGTCAGACTTGCTTGGACTCTCACGGTCCAGTTAGCCTGGGCCGCTGCTCTTCCTGTGTCTTTAATTAAACGGTTAATGAGCTGCCACCAGCACACAGGCCCTTCTGTTCACGGCCGCAGTCGCCGCCTCGCCTGCTGCTCCCAACACCACATGAAAACCGTCCCATTTAACCAACAAGCACACAGCCAGTATGTAGCATGGAATTAACCTATAAACGAGATCTCATGCATTCCTTCTCATCGTGTGTAATTGAGCAGGTGATCGCCAGGCGGAAGGAGGATTCTGGGAAAGTGAAGGTGCTGCTTCATTGGATGCCAGAGGACATGTGAGTATATGAAAGTGCACTGCTCACCTCAATGCCCTGCACTAAATGTCAGCCGTTTATATGAGTCACGGGCCACTTGAGGGCGGCCTTACGCACTGATGATTCAAAACACACACACACACACACACG
>NW_015655573.1:125594-152654 GCF_001515625.1 Sinocyclocheilus rhinocerous | reverse complement strand
ATATATAATAAAAAAAATTAATTATGTGGAAACAGTATCTTCTCTCTAGGCCTCATGGGATAGTAAAATGCCCATCATATGCACATTTCTGAATTTTGCTAAAAATTTTACTTTTTTGCCTACTGTTTTATGAATACTATGAGTTTGGACATACCACTATATTTCACATATTTTTCGCCGACTATATAGTAAGGAAATATGCATATTTGGACGATAGTATGCTACAATTATCAAATGACCTTTATTTAATTGATGTCCAGTTCTCATCCCATTATTAACTGTTGTTTTGTATAAAAACATCGCCATTCTGATCAAATAATGAGCCACAAAAGGAACTGTGGTTGACGCGTTTCTTGTTTCATTCATCCCACTTGAATTAAAATTTCAGATTTAACACGTTGCATTGTGGGATACAGCACACGTATGACTTGATATACGTGACAGACTGATGGTTCTGAGGCTCCTTAAGTCACATTAACTGCCTCAAAAACACATACAGACTGATCTATAGCTGACTGTGTAGATATTATTAATCCCAAAGGAGAAGTTTAGCATTTTTCCCTCAAGCGTGTTTGTGTCCCACTGTGCAGAAAGTAGGGCTTGTATATTGTGTACTATGCAGTATATTTTGCATGCTGTTTGCATGTTATAAATTTAATTTTTTGATGTCCAGTTCTCATCCCATTATTAACTGTTGTTTTGTATAAAAACATCGCCATTCTGATCAAATAATGAGCCACAAAAGGAACTGTGGTTGATGCGTTTCTTGTTTCATTCATCCCACTTGAATTAAAATTTCAGATTTAACACGTTGCATTGTGGGATACAGTATCTGACCCAATGTGCTCTGTATACACGACATTTTGGCAAGCCAAGTGTTGGTCACTGGGGAATGTCATGCTTACAGAAATGTTCTTGTTTTAGAAATGGTAGATAATGTGCCAACAGGCCATTTCTCCCCATTTTCACGCACTTTAATTTTGTCTCTCAATCACGTTTCTCTTCTTGCTGTCTCGCTGAATCCATTTTTTCTTTCTCTTCTGTTGTCTTCAGTGATTTTTTTTCCTCACCCGAGCATGCAGATTCAGATCAATTCCCAGTTCTATGTGGTAAATGTCTGCATTACTGTCAGATTTAATGGATAGAAGAGCGCTGACCTGCGTGAAACACCACCCACCTGGAAACAAACTCGCTTTTCATTGAAGTTTGTCCAAGATAAAAACCTTTTAAAGGTTATCCACTTGCTCTCAATATTTCCATGGCTTAGACGAGAGGCCTTTGAACACATTACCCGTAACCGTCCTCATATATCCACTCTAATTTTACCTTTTTGTGAGCTGCTTTCTTTAATCTTGATGTGCAATTTAAACTGGTTTTAAATCTTAAACGACTTATATGGTTAATGAGCCTTGCTGCTAATTGTACTGTTGAATTTACATTTGCACTGCAGCTAAAATGGTGCATGTTGTGATAATTGATGCACTTGCATACCTGTACACTTGAGCAAACCTGTGCATGTGCACGCTGCTATTCCGAGTCGGGCATCAATCTGAGCCGGAGGAATGTTTGTCAGCTCAGCGATAACACTGAAGAAGTTGCCGTCTCAGGAGATGTTTAAAATGGATTTCTGGGTCACCACAACAAGCCCGAGCCAAACAAGGCTCCTCTGTGGAGAGGAAAAAAGGAAAACATTTTTCATAAACTCATTGTGGAATGCATGTTGAAGGAGAGGGTGGAATGAAGGGCTGTGTGTCTGTGTGTTATCCGGCAAATGCTAATATTTATCCGTAGTGTATATTTTTAAGCCATGATTTGAATTAAGAACGTGCATACTGTTTACATACTGTATGCACACTAGTATATTTTTCTGTAAGTACTGTAATTGATCAAAAGGTTGCTGGTGTACTCGATTGAACCCTACACTGTATACTATTCATGCAACTTTAGACTAGGAATTTTGTATTTGTACTCCGATATAAATGACTACATTTTAGGCAATATGATAAAACAGTAAGTCAAGATGATGTTAATCATGGTTAATATGTATCATGATTTAATTACATCAGAAATTGACAGCCTAGCACATTGCATTCTGGGACATCCTATGCAATGTGCCCTGGTTGTATTCTGCACATTTTAGCATATGTAGTATGTTGAGTGCATTGCATTATAATATAGGATATAGTATCCTATGCAGTATGTTCTAGTTTTGTGGGATTCAATATCCCACAATACATTGCGCTCAATATACTACAAAATCTGGGAAATTGTATTTTTGTATACTATACTATACTGCACATTTTGATGTGGTATGTTGAGCACATTGCATTACAGTATATTGTATATTCACATTTTGACCTACAGAACAATTGCATACTATGTACAAAATGCATACTGTTTGCTAATTCATTGCTTTTCTGAATGCGCTGTCAAAAAATGGCCCATGTTAAATATTTCTTTGTCTTTCTGTTGTGCACAGACTTCCAGACGCCTGGGTCAGCGAGAGCGACCATCCCCAGCTGAAGACCAAAGTGGTCCACCTCTCCCAGCTTCCTCAAGACACGGCGGTTCTGTTGGACCCCAACATCTACAGGTGATCTACACTAGCAGCTCACTCAAACTTTACCCGTAGCGTTCAGAGCGCAGGAGCCATCGACTTCTTCCATGCTCGGGCCACGTGTTTTGAAGTTCTCAACGGGAGCCACTGCTTTCCTGTTAAAGGCTCTTTATGAATTTCTCCAGCAGATGGCGCTGGCGTCACTGCAACCAGAACCGGCCTCTCCCCAAACCCAAACATACGCTCTAAAACTCAGGGGGGACGTGGGTGGGAGATCAATAACCTTCGATACGGGAGAAGACGTTAATTAATCATAAAGCTGATGATACAATCCGCCCCGGGTCAAAGATACTTTAAAGTCACCTTTGACCTCCTCCCACAGACATAAACGACGATTCCAGGATTGTTTCCCTCGTTAGAGCCGCTATTAATCGATAGTAATACATCAATTCTTTGCAGTAGGAGTTTGTTTACCCAGACTCTCGCACTGGTGTGGAATGTGATGCTTTCTGAGCATGTGGTCAAGATGAACACTTTGTGGGTGGAAGCGCATGTATTCATGCATGTTAATGACAGCATGGATGTCTTCAGCTCCCCACGCAGCGGTAAATAACAGGACAGATGCCCGTCATCTTCAGGAGCCTTGCGTGCTCTGATGAGCATCTTTATGCATCGTTTTGCCGTTTGCGGTACAGAAATGCAATTAGAAATGACGTGGTTGGTTAGTGTGCGTGTGTGTGTGCATCGTACTAAAGCAGGTTGTGCTTGTTTTCAGGATGTTTTTCTAGAAGACTGGGTGGGGAGGGCGGCTTCTGTCAGCGCCTGCTGACGTACCCAAACCGAAGTGGATGCGCGGATCTTTTGAGACGGGACTTCTTTTCCCTTTGCTTTTTTTCCTCTCCACTTTCTCCTTTTTTTTTTCTTTTTAATGCTCCGAGTCTGCCAAAGCATGCAGTGAATTTTTAATTTGTGTTTTTATCCCTTGAAGAGGAAAAAAGGCACAAAATTGTGAACTCTGTCGGTGCTGGACTTTTAGCTGTCTGGGAGGATGTGTTGTACACCACGGTTTTGATTTTCCTTCCCTGCGTCCTCAACTCTGCTGATTATCTTTTGCTTTTTTCGTCAAGAAAGTGCCCATGTAAATATTCCAGGAGATTTGTAATATATTTTTGTAATGCGGAGATTTTACTGTACTGTAGATAGATGTAATAAGCCACAAGCTGACAGAAAACATAATTGTACAGATTGTGATAGCTAATAGTTTTGGATGTAAATGCTTCCATAGACGTTTTTGCTGCCTTTTTTTAGTATGAGAATTTTTTTTTTCCCGAACATGCGCACAGACTCTTATAACTGCTGCTCCACCTACTGATGATGATGATGGGATGTTATCGTCCTCCCGCATGAGCCGTTTGTGCGTTCTGCTCAAGCCAAGGAGTGTATAGACATCTCAACGTAATGGTGCTAACACTAGCGCTCAGGCTAATGCACATAGGAGAACTATAGGATCAATAATGATGGTGCTTCTTAGATCATGTACTTAATAATCCCCTGTTCCCCATACTTATAGATCATACTTCTGTCTTTGTAGTAAAGTTGAAAATTATATATATTTTTGTTTGCTTGTTTGTTTGATTCTAGCCCATATAAACCTTGTGTTTCTCACACAGGACTGTTGTTTATTAGCAGTGAGGAGGCCAGGGGCATCTGGGAGTCGTTTTATTGGGGCAGATTTGCAAGCGTTGACACGGAGGCCGTCTGCCAGGACCTTTAGCTCAGCGTCAGACCATGCACATGCCCTCCCAATAGGACTTGCTGGTTTAGTCGACACCTGACCGTGTGTTTTTTTGAGTTTATTCTCTCATTCTCATCTATTGTCGCACCCGGTTTGGGTTTTCAATCATGCTAAATTATCTCACATCTTTATTCAGGGTTTCTGCAGGTCTTAAAGTTGTCCTTCCATAAAATGAGGCCTTAAATATGCTTTGTTTTTTTTGTTTTTCAATATGAATATCTAAACTTCCTTTCAACACATTTACCTGAGATGCAAAATGACATTAGAAGTCTTGTTTTCTGATAAACTGAACAGAATTAACAGCGCTTAAAACAACTACAAATACCAAAAATAGTTTTTCACTTTTGAATTAAGTGGATTATTCTGAGCCCATTGGCAGATATTTGTTTTTGTTTTAATCATAAACTTATGTAGATTTGTTGGAAGTTGTATTTTCAAACCTTGAAATATTGCTAATACAACTCTTTGTGACATTTTCGGTCAAAGATGAGACGTCCCATTTTGGTGTCCATGTCAAATTAAATTTACAAAGTGACTATATACATATAAAGCATATTAAAAGTAAGTGTCTACTTTAATGCTTTAAATAACTTTGGAAATAAAATGACAAAATAAGGGTGAAATGATTGTCATTCAGCATAACAGATATATTTATGTATTTATATTTTATTTAAAAATGAAACAACATGTACTTATTAAAATATATAAAAGAAAAAGTGGGCATACTAAATTTTATGTTTTAAATGATTAAAAATTCTTGCTAACAAATGGGTAAAACCTAGTGGTTTGAATGATGGTGGCAAAGATTGGTAGAGACTTAAAATGACTTTGTTTTTGGGGGCTGCAATAGTCTTGTAACGTCATCTAATGATTATTGTTATAAATATGCCTGACAATATATTTTGGTATATAAACTATTGTTATGCTAAATTACAGTCTTCTGTAAATTATGGCAAAAATGTGTGATAGTCATTTTTTTCTTAAATAAAAATAAACGACACTTTCTAATGTATGGGAAAAAATTAAAGCTGCATTAAACTTTTGTTGTTTTGATGCTTGAAAACCCCTTTTCGTCTTTGATCCATTTACATTTAGAGAGCATATTGATGTATTGTGTTCCCTTCATATTCCCTTTACTTCGTCTTAAGGTCTTACAGTCTTAAATCTACCTTCATAAACCTGCAGAAATCCTGTTATTAGTGTCGAGTTATTGGTGTACAGTGTTTTGTTTCTTGCACAAACGCATTGGATTCGTGCTGCATTTTTGGGTGTTCATGTAACGGTGTAGTTGTAGTCAGCTTTCTCATCCAATATAATCAAACGTGTAGTTTGTATTTGAGTCTGTGTTTGACTTTCCAAATGAGTTTTTATAGTCTAACGTACCACTGAGTAACAAGCGTGTCTTAATTGCGAGTAATACACAGCAGCTGTGGTCTGTCAGAGCGTATACAATGGGACTGTTTGTCCTAAAGAAACTATATCATCAGAGCTGCACACGACTCCTGTGCTTTATATTATTTATTTATTCTTTAGGAGAAATTGCTGAAAATACACCCTGCCCTAAATGTGCTAAACCACTAAGAGAATTAAGGTGAAATCTTAAATAAATAAAATAAATAAATATTGCTAAAGGGGAAGTGTATAATGTATGCACCATATAATAACCCTCCCAAGCAGGAAGTTAAAAAAAAAAAAGTTTGCGGTTAATGATGACGATTCATTTTCATGAAAGACCAAAATGTATAATACAAAGGTGTGTTGGCCATCTTCTCTTGCATAATGTTATAGATATTTTTAAATGATTTTGAAGTTTTAAGATGCTATTTTGGTGTCACAGTTTGGTAAAACACTGGGGAAAGAAGGTTTTAGCATCATTTGAAGTACTATTATCATTTGTATTATTTTTAATGCTTTTTTTTTTGTAATTTCTGTTTTTGTTTTTTATTTTTATGGCTGTGTTGTCATTTTTAGTCTTTTTATTTATATAATTTATTTTGTTTGTGTATATATATACAGTGGGTACGGAAAGTATTCAGACCCCCTTAAATTTTTTTAAAAATGATCATTTACATCCCACTGTATATATACATATATATGTGTGTGTATATATATATATATATATATATATATATATGTAATGTTTATTTTACTTCAAGAAGTTTAATTATGGTTTGTTGTAGTTAACGATGTCTTGTTTCCAATTTTATTAACAGTTTATTTTATTGATTCTCAGGCATATTTCAGAATATAACACAGTAGATCTATACAGAATCAACATATTTACCCTGTTAACAAACACACACCACGCAGCATGATTTTTATTGAAATGGCTGTTTTTTGGTTTTCTTGTTTTCTTTATTTTCTGTTATAAGTACGTTTTTAATAACACCTAGCCTATGTTCATTCCTCTGCGAAAGGGGCTATAAATAGGTAAGATGCTCACCAGTGTTTAATGTGCACACGTCACAATCTAATTATTTGCACTAAAAAGAACGTCTGCAGAAACTCAGCTTTCCTGAAGGCATGTTTTAACCGCTGATGACTCAGTATGTGATGCTGAATATAAAAGCTGCTTCTAAACAACCAGAAGTTTTAGGATTATATTTAGTTTGTTTGTATTAGACTGTTTGACATTTCCATAAAATGTACAGTTACTTCTCTAGTAAGCCTCTAAATGTTATTGTGATGTATGTAAGATTTAAAGATTACAGTAACTCTACATAGCTTTACTGGTGGTTTATAATGAACGAAAGCCTCAAAAACCGTATGCATTTCTATTTGGGCAGTTCCATCATATTGCACGTTTATATGCACATATAGATGTCTTTATTATGGTATGGCTATATTCAGACACTCCTCTTCCAGCTCCTGAAGCATCCGACTCCTTTGTTTTCACACTGTTATGCCATTAGCACTAATGCTTTCTCTCCAGGGCCTTGGAAGAGAAGGTAAGCAAGTAACCTAAATCTGTTTGAAGCGCAAGCGAGAGCATATTTCACTCCAGCTCTGATTTTGCTGTGCAGTTAAGGGTCCATTTACATCCATTCCCTCACACGCTCTCTCCCCTGAAGAAACCTCCCGCGTGTTTCTCACGGCTGACGCGCTCGTGTGGGCCTTATTGAAGCCTTTGGGAGGGATGAAAAGAGAAATATCATATCCAATAACTAATGGAGACAAGAGCGCACTTTTTTCGTAGTAACAGGCTCTCTCTCACCTTAGATTCTGGCTCTGTTTCAAAACTTGGTGAGCTGCCTTTTCTAGTTTACGTCCTACGTAGGAGAGACCTTTTAAGGCAACATCCAAAATGAAAATAAACCTAACAAGGGACTAATGTGGCACACTAGATGGTGATAGAAATGGTGCTCCTTTCTGGTGTCATTTTATTTATATACTATTATAGTAGAGGTTTATATTTTACTAGTGTTTTATAATAGTTTCTTTTGTAAAATTTTTTTTTTAAATTTCAACATATTTAGCTTTTTTTTCAACTTATTTTAGTTTGTAATGTTTATATATTTTATTTTTTATATATTAATTTTATTTTAGCTTTATTTCAACAGAACAAAAATGATTTTTCAGGTGTCGTTGATTACAGTGCTTATTTTGTGGTCTATATTTAGCTTTTTATTTCATTTTTAGTCATTTTAGTATTTCTACTTGTTTCAGTTGCAAGGTAACGTTTCTAACTTTCATTTACGTTTATATTTAGCTTTTTTTATTTCAGTTTTAATTTTTTTTTTGTTTCTAGTTTCTGAGTTTTTAGTCTAATATTTGTTGTTAATGATTTAAGTTTTTTTTTTTTTTTTTTTTTGTTAATAAAACTGCTCCTTTTGTCAAGTCAATATTTAGCTTTATTTATTTTTCAGTTTTATTAATTTTAGTACTTTAACTTTTCTCAGTTAGTTGCCAAGGCAACATTTTTGAACTTACATTTTTCTTGTAATATTTACTTTTTTTATTTCGGCTTTATTTATATTTTATTTTTTATTTTAGTTCAAGTAATTTTAGTTTTAGTTTTAATTTTGGTACTTAGGCTTTTTTCAGTTAGCTCAATATTTCTTTAAGTTTTTCATCTAATACTTGTGCATTTTGTTTTAGCTTTTTTTTTTCCAAGTAAAAATACACTGAAAATAAACATTTGACAATTTTTATTTGGTACTTTTTTCATTTGTGCACCTTTGATGCCTCAAAATGCTGTTTAGGTAGTCGACGGATGAGGTTTTGGATCCGAGCGGCTGTCTCTTGGTCTCACACCATTGCTTCAAACGTGTGTTCCCTCAGCATCAGTCATAGTCATCTGACCCCTCTGTCTCTCTTATTGTTGGTTTCCCCACCATATCACCATATTGGAGTCAGTTTAATGCCTTTAGTTTGATGAAATGAAACCATAGCTTATTGGATTCCTTAATCGTCCGGAATCAGGATGTAACTTTATTTTGACTTTTCTTTCCTGCTCTGACAGATTAATATACATCAGCATTCAAGAGTGCCTCCATTTTCAACAACGTCGCGCACAGCCAGACTTGAGGAGTAACAGAAAACTTGGACCGGTGTTACATAATCAGGATAGGAAAAGGTATCGATATTCCGTTTGCCAGATTTTGTAGAAATGGGGTACTAAGCAGGTTTCCTTTTTTATATAATGATCAAAGAAAGAAGTACAGCAGTATGATCATGACACAGACAAAATAAGCCACTGTTTAGATTGCTATATTAATTACTAAAACTGAATGAATTTTAATATTTACCACCTGACCCTGTGTTTTTCTATTTTATGTTACTGTAAATTGCATTATTGCGCATTTAAATAAATCTTTAGGTATGTTCCATTTTGCATACTCATTCTATGAATTTATTAGTTTTTTTGTAGTTCAAGTAGTGCGAGTAGCATTTTCACACTAAAATCTACAGGTGATCTACTTGTTCAACAGAAAAAATTAAGTGTTGAATTTAGTTTTTTTCAGTGATTGCAGCTTTTCCTTCACAGCAGAATAGGAGAAGCTAAATGTACTGAAACTAGTTGCAGTTGTATTAAACAACTCTACATTTTGTGTAGAGTTGCTTAATTTGGCACTTGCTTAATTCTTCTGTTAAAACTTAAGCTGTAAAACAGTTTAGATCATCAATTTTACAGTTGTTTTAGGGTTTTATTGCATATGATGTTGCATTGTCACGATGACGAAGTAGTAAAATTGGATGTAATTCTACAAGGAAAATATTAGCAATTGATTTTCAAACTAAAAGCATGTCAGCATACCCATATTGTTAGTCTACTGGCTTTAGTATTGAAATAGTGAGAATTTTAATGTTTGCGTATTGGCCTCATTCACTTCTATTGCAAGATTCTCACTGTAACCCAGATTTTTGGTAGGCAGAAACAAATGGCAATTGGTGGATGGAAAGTGATCACCATGAGGAGAGTAATCTGGTGAACAGTTTTTTTTTGTTTTTTTTTTTACTTTCTAGGTTTCAAAGGAATCATAAGTTATCATTTGAAAAGTGAATTTTTGAACCGGTGGTGGCGCTATAGAGTTGGTTCTAGAGACCCCAAAAATGGACAGATTACTCTTCCGGACCACCACTATAAGTGTACCAATTCATAAATTGTGTACCAATCCATAAAAAAGTTTACCAATTTCATAATTTTCCTACTTGCGGTTCATAGAGTTGCCATTGACTCCTATAAGAAGAAGAAAACAACAATAGGGCCTACAGAGTTTTTGGTGATCATTTTTGTATTTTAAAATTTACAGAGTGGCCCTATTTACTTCTATTGCAAGTGTCTCACTGTAACCCAGATTTTTGGTAGAAACAAATGCAATTAATGTGAACTATGTAGGGGTGGGAATCTCTAGGCACCTCACGATTCGATTACGATTCTGAGGGCTGCGATGCGATAAAACGATTATCAATGCATCTTTTTTTCTATTCAGATTTTCTTTTTTCTCACTGTGTGACTATTGAAGCAAAGTATTTGTAATGGTCAATAATTAATTTACTTCCAAAATCTTTAATTAATAAAACAAATGGAAGTGATTTGGCAAGTCATCTGGAAGTTTACGTTTGCCAGCAAATGTCCCAGCATTGCAAAGAACCAACAGGAAGAGAAATGTGTACCTGTAGCAGCATACTTGTAGTAAATTAATACAAACTTCAGCATGTTCTGAATCACTAACAAAAAATAATAGACACGACTTGCATATAGTGTGGCTCTTGTCCAGGTCCTTTTTCCCTTCAACATCATAGAAGAACGCGGACTTGACAACCCTGCATTCAACACGAACTGCAGGAGGCAGATTTCACTGATCAGGGGTCGAAAGTAAAGAGAGATGACTGACAAGTTCATGCTGGAGGATTTGCTGCTCTACAGATCCTGAGCTCATTGACAAATATCTGATCTTGTAAGATGTGCTCCCTTTACAGAGTGTGCATGATCGCGAAAGTGAACTGCAAGCGATCATTCACAAGCGATTTCAATGCTCCTCATATTGATAGGGGCTCCCTGATGCTCAAAAATTATATACAATATTAGAATGTTTGCGAGAGCGGGCAGGACTGGACACAAAAGTTGCGGGAGCGGGATTAAGAAAACAGTCCCGCGCAGGGCTCTAAGCCAAAGTGCTTCTATACGCTAGCTTTTAATGCAGAGGGTGCCTCATCATGCGTCTCTTACATGCACGCCACAGACTGTCCGGGCCCTGCACTTCCACATTTCAGAGTTCCGTCTTTTGCATTCCGTCAATATTATGTTGTCAATTAACATTTAGAAAAAAGATTTTTGACATTTGTGAATCGATTCAGAATCATCCACATCGCGATGCATCCATGAATCGAATTTTTCCCCCACCCCTAAAACTATGGAATGTGATCACCATGTAGATAGTAATTTCTTTAGGGCAAAGGATTCAAAAGTTATAACCATTTGAAAAGTGAATTTTTGAACTGGTGGTGGCGCTATAGAGTTGGTTCTAGAGACCTCAAATTTGGTCAGATTACTATATAGGACCACTACTGTAAGTCTGCCAAATTTCATCATTTTCCTACTTGCGGTTCACAGGGTTGCCATTGACTCCCATTAAAGAAGAAAGAAAGAAAACTCAGATTTTTGGTAGGGAGAAACGGTTGGCAATTAAGGTAAACTATGATATGTGATCAGCATGTGAATAGTCATTTATTTTAGGACAAAGGATTCAAAAGTTATAGGCTAACCATTTGAAAAGGGAATTTTTGAAATGGTGATTCCAAAGTTGTTCAGATTACTATTCAGACATGCCACTCGAAGTGTACCAAATTTCATAATTTTACTACCTGCGGTTCATAGAGTTGCCATTGACTCCCAGGAAAAAAAAGCAACAGATACAACCTTCTGTGATTGGTTCCTAATTAATTTCTGTGGTAATCAGCATTATGCACATTATAATAGTCAATTGGGCTTATTGATATCAGTTGTCTCAGGTCTTGAATTGAAGCTGTGAGTTCATTTATAAGTAGTTGCAAGTAATTGGGCACTACCTTCATATTGTGATATTTGGATTAAGTAACTCATTTCTTGTCAATAAACAGTCATTTCTACTGGAATACATTTTTAAAGTAACTGTCCCATTTCTGCATCCAGCAGGACTCTGTTAGATCAGTTTCACCATCGCGTGGGCGCTGCTATTTTTAGCATCTGTCTAAGTTGGTGTCTCTGCCAGACACACGGCACCAAGTTTGTTTTATTGTGTGACAGTGTAAAAGCAGCCTGGGATCGGCTCGTGTTTTCCCTCCCTCTGTCCCTGAAAGCGTCACCGCTGCGATTTATGAACCTCTCTCTGCGAGTCAGATGGAGATACAGCCCTGCATCTTATCAGCTGGATTGAATCTGATATGCATTTGGATGCATTTCTAATCTTTGTGTGCGAGTTGTTTGGCTTCCCGTCTGAAGCCAAGAACGTCGTGTAAAACGCTGAGTGATTTACAAAACTCGAGCAGGGCCTGTTTTGCTCCGTTTCTCCTGCACACAAACCTGAAAACAAATGTGTCGACCCTCATATGAGGAAGTGATTCTCTCGTTCTTGGTGTCTTTGGCTTTTGGAGAAGAATATATTCCATTGGGAAAGGCTGGATGTTGATAACAGCTGTAATAGCTGATACACAAGGCATGATCATCGAGTGACGGTAAAGCGGGGCATTTGCGTCATTGTACGGCAGTTGTAGGTTGCTGAAACACCCCATGGCCGCCTCATTTCTGGACCGGGTAAATTATAGCTGTCTTCCCCTAATTAGAACAAGAGAGGCTGACTCTCAGGAGGACCGCAGCGGCCGTGATGACATCACACTTTTCCCACAACCCCAGAGGCAGCTCTGCGCTCAGAACGTTGAGCTGTAAAGATTGAGTTGTAGATTCACATTCGTTGTTTATTTAGAGCACATGGCAAGCCACCAAAGATTGGGGAGATTTATTGCTGTTTTGTAATTAGTACACCAAGTTCTTCCAGTCAAGGCCAATCAAGTGAAAGAAAAGCCATTGCAAACTAAACTAATAACATGCATTTGGAGGAAAGATATATGGCTAATGCGTAGGAGGAAACTGATCACATATTAGCAGTTTTGTTGAAATAGGAATCATTTTGGCATTTTAGTAAATGGAGAGATGGTCGTTTGATGTCTATGTGCATGTCTGTACTGTTCAAGCAAGTACCACGCTATTTCTTCTATACATATTTTTTTGATAATATATTTGTTCATTTATTTTCATTTTATTTATTATAATTGTCTATTAATTTATATATAATAATAATTTGTTATTTATTATTATTATTATTATTAATGTATGAAATGAACAATACGTATAAATGTATAATGTATGCTTTCATACACTGAAATATACAGTGGGGTCCAAAACAGACCAGCAGTATTATTTTATTTTTTGCATTTTTCTAATTATTATATTATATATCTTAAATATTTCTTTACAGTAATTTAAGTCTTCTTTTAAAATTTTCAAAATGCTGAATTATTATTATTATTATTTACTTTTTATTTATTTATTAATATTTTTGTTTTTTTGTTTTTTTAAGAAAAATCTTAGGAATAATAACAGATTTGTGTTTTTACATACTAACTATTCATGTTTCTTTAAGTCTTAGTGCTGCGTTCTATTCAAGTCGGAAAGTTGGAGTTTCCAACTGTGTGTCTGGAAAAGTGCTATAGAACTATAAAGAAATACAAAAGAAGGTAATTTAGCTGTGAGCTGAGGCAATATTTCATTAGTCAAACAAGCATTGTTATACAGATTAACCCCTTTAGCTTTCTGCTTTTAGAGTGACTTTAATGGCAGTGATGTACAGTATCTGTAGTTAACATGGAAATGTAATACAGTCATTCCTTCAAATGCAAACTTTCACTTTTTTTAAGGATTTAATTCTGGCTCCAATGCAGTATTAATCAAGCAACATGTATTATGCCTTATGATTACAAAACTGCTGTTTGAAGACCTTTAACCCATGCAGATCTGTGACAGATGATCTTCACCATCCTCTGCGGCAGCTGTGTTGCAGTTGTTCTGTCAATTAATGTTTTCAATTTCTGCCTTTCTCACATCAGTTCACAAGCCTCCAGCATGAAGCTCATTAGACGAAACTGAGTTCCTGCTCCACTTTTAATGGAGTGAGACTCACAGCACATCATAAACCCATGAGAAATAGACTTCATTAATGTAATTATATTAGCATTTTATTCATATACATTTTCATACACTGCAATATGCAGTGGAGTCCATTATATTATATTATATTATATTATATTATATTATTTTATATATTATATTATATTATGAGCATAACAATATTGCTTCAATGGAAAATTCAAATGCTTATTTACTTGCGCTTGATTACTGACCTTGTAAACTGCAGAATCTTAAGTATCTCTTATTAAACCAACTTTATTTATGTTTATAAATCTTTATTTATTAATTAATGTAATTGTTATAATTGTATTAATATAAATGTTCATATATTATATTATTACTTGCACTTGACTACTGACTTTGTAAACAGTGCAGAATCTAAAATAATTTATCATTTTACATCGTTTTTTTTTTATTTTAAAATGTTCAAAATCATAAATGTTTTATTCATTAATGTAATTATATTATAATTTCATTAATATAAATGATTTTCATGCAATATACAATTGGCTTTAAAATAGACAGCAATAAAAAAATTTTTTTTAAATATTTTTCTAATTTAACACTATTCCGAACGCAACTTGTTAAAACTTTGAATAATATTATTTAACTATTAACTAGGCTACATTTATAATAACAACCTTTTTTAAAGTGCAACATAAGAGGCTTTTTTTCTGATTTGGGTTTTTCAAAGTGCAACATAAAAAGGGAACATCAGGCTAGCCTATAGTCTGTGCAAGGTTATAGTCCTCATCCGCACCCACCCACTCCCGCTAAGTATATATATTCACTCTTTATTCACCCGCTGTTTGCTTACAATAATTTTCTTCCTGACCCAACCGTTCCCGCTAAATGTAGATCTCGCTTCCAGAATCTCACATTTAAATTTCCACTACTGAAAGAGAGAGATAACAAATAAAAATGTAGTCTGCACAAAAATTGTATTTATTTTATTTGTCCAGAATCAAATTAGTTTTACATTTTGCTGTCAACGCAATAGGGAAAAGTGTTGTAGAGAAAAAAAATAATTTAGTACAAAAATTGTAGCCTATTAGTTATTTTTATTCGTCTTCTCAAAATACAAAATTCGTTTAACATTTTGCTGTCAACACGGTAGGAAAAGTGTCGCAGAGAAAGAAAAAAAAAAACGTCATCTGTCATTTAAAATTATAAGCAAAATATAAACAAAACCGTTGGCTTGTAGTCATTGCGAAATGAAATCACTTTTAGACCGAACAATTTAACATCCCTGAGAAGAATGTCCCGAGTCAGACTTGCCTGACGTGGGTTTCTTAGCAGTAAACTGACCATTTTCCAGTCCAAGTTGAAGGACAGCGCATCCACACTTTGCTTTGCCATCCTTATTCTGCTCTGTCACGCATCGACAACCTGCCTGTTCTGTCTGAGGGCCGTATATACACCGCCGGTACAGCCTGCTCTGCTCACAGACCCCGCAAATAAAATACATGACGCAGAAAGCACTGGTCCGTGCGTGCAGTGGGTGCAACAGTCCTGAGTGCAGGCTGTACCGGTGGTCGATAAGAGTGAGTAAAGCGCAGATATGCTGTTCTGAAAGGACGTCGGGAACAGGATATTGTTAGACCGCCCGCTCCCGTTCAAATTACACCAGAGTTACCGACCGCTAGGGATGGGTATCGTTTACATTTTATCGATACCGATACTGTTTATTGATACCGGTACTTATCGATACGGTTATTGATACTATTTGGTGCAAAAAGATATGAAGTGAAAAGTTGTTGAAAAAGTTATTTTATTACTGCTGAACTTTAGCAACTGTATTAAAGTTCTTCAGTCAAGAGCAGTGAGTTATTTTTCTCTTTGTGTTTTATTTTATTAACATTAAGGGAATAGTTCACCCAAAAATGAAAACTGTGTCATCATTTACTCACTCTCAAGTTGTTTTAAACCTGATTGAGTTTCTTTCTTCTGGTGAACATAAAAACATATTTTGAAGAATGTGGGAAACTAAACAGTTGCTGGTCCCCAGTGACTTTCATACTTTTTTTTTTTTCCTATTAAAGTCAGTGGGGACCAGCAACTGTTTAGTTTCCCATTCTTTTCAAAATATCTGAAGAAGAGCTGCACGCATCTGTTTTTCTCTCAACTGTTTACTTTCACTTTAGACATAACTGTGTTTATATGTAAACCTTGTGTGTTTTGACAGTATTAGCGCAATCAGATGATAACTAAGTAATCAGGTGCTGTTTAGCCGGCCTTGTACGGACGCTTCGGGTGTACGCGCTCTGAATAAGCACGTTAGAACAGCACGCAAATAAAACGCAACTGGCAAGGCTTTAAAGCATGCGGAAATAATGTACTTTTGTGATTGCGAATAAGTCTTGTGAGTGTAACTCTACCGAATCAACATTTGATGTGAATGTGTCTCGCGAGTTTCAGTTGGAGCTGGAGCCGGGAGACATAATACAGCACATTGCTTGAGGTAGATGTTGTGTTTTGTTAGTAAATGTTTCATTATATTACTAGTGTTACCTCCTTCGTTCACTATTACACTACTGCATATATTGGATCTGACACTGGTGTTGCTTAGTTTTGTAACATGAGCCCACACTTTCAAACGTTTCACTCTTGCCGCGAAACACACACCGCACATTCAATTAAATTCAATTCAAGTTTATTTGTATAGCGCTTTTCACGATACAGATCGTTGCAAAGCAACTGTACAGCAAATTAGGTTTCTACAATATTTAGTAGCTTTGTATAGCACTTTCATGATACAAATCGTTGCAAAGCAACTTTACAGCAAATTAAGTTTCTACAATATTTAGTGGTAGCTTATCAGTGGTGAGTGTCAGTTAATGTACATATGGCAGAAATCTAGGGAAAAATCAATTAAAGACGTAATCAAACAGACGATGAACACCATTAACAGCAATTATTGTATGATGCAATCAAACTTATAGCAAAATTTGGTAGTTCTGTATGTTGTTTCATGGTTGGCATCATCTGAGGTCCTCTGAGGGGTTTGCACATGCGCATGGATATCACACGCACGTCGAGCAAACGTCAGCCACATCATTCAATGAAGGAAAATGACAAGCAGCAGCTTCTAATTCGTCGTTAACATTGAAGTATACAGAGATAAAACAACGCAAGTATCGATAACAGTATCATTTGTCCTGAAGCTTATCGGTACCCCGGTATTGACCCAATTAAGTACCGGTCCAAAAAAATACCAGTTCTCGGTACCCATCCCTACCGACCGCTACCGTGTTTTATTCGGGAATTTAATCCCGCGGCGCAAGAAATCTGGTCATGTCCCGCCGGTTACTGAATCAATGCAGACCTCTAGCTTCCTCCTGCAAATACCTTGCAGAAAAAGTGCAGTTATGACCTCAACACCACAGTCGACATCTCATTACCGCGGTAATGCGGTTATCGTCACAGCCCTAATAAACAGTGCAGAATCTTAAATATTTTTTAGTACTTAAGTCATAATAATGTTTTATTATTATTATTTTAAAATGTTCAAAATCTCACATCTTTCTTTATTGGTTGATATTAGACTTAGTCATTGTGGCCAAATATACTTTTGGCCCCTCATCGTATATTAATTATTAAAATTATATGATGCTTGTTTTGAACGGTCAGCTTTCAAAGGTGAAATGTTTTCGGAGTTTATAACTGTTTTAACTGCAGGATTCTCACGTAATCAGGCAAGATTGAAGCTGAAAGAAATGAAATGCACGCTTTAGTCTGCATCTTTCTGAGCTTGTGTTTTCTTGTCTTTTAGGTTTATATTAGAGATACGGCTCATGCAGTTTGTTCTTTTTGGTCAGACACCAGGGTTTTAACCGACACTTCTCTCTAACTATTTTCCTTGCGGTGCTCTAATTGCTGCTTCAACATCAGTTTGCAAGACAAACCGCATCCAGCAGAGAGCCAGTGTTTTGCACGTCTGAAATCAGGTCAGAGGAAAGCCTCAGAAGATTCAGGCTTCGGTAGGCAGCAGAGATGCAATCGGATATCAACATTGCGCTCTGTGTGGTCCGACATCTCTGCTTTTCTCTCCGTCTTTCGCCTTCTCTCGCTAATTTTTTGTCGCTGAAGCGCTGTTACGTATTAAAGCCCATTGTGTAAGACTTCGCACTTGGAGGTGACTACAGATTGACAGATTACCAGAGCTGGCTGTGAATTGGCTCTTCTCACGTCATGCGTCTAAATGTTTCTCACATGGTCCCTCAGCGAGAGCAGAGTTTTCTCATCCATTAGAGCAAACCGACTGCACCGAGACCCAAACCTCTGTGAAACTGAGCTTCACTAATAATTAGACCTGCAATCACATCGCTGGCTTGTGGGAAGAGTACAGCGCTTGCCAGAGCAACAGAAATGTGGACGACTGTTGTGATTGGCGTGCCTTAAGATGGACAATTTTGTCTGTACTGTCAGAATCACTACAAAGACCCTAGTGATCTTATAAATGGGTCATTCTATGAAACCAGTGCCATTTACATTTTTGAAAAGGCTTTTTTAAATCAAATTACTGTAATATTTTAATATTTAGAATATTCTTTCAGACCCTTGGCGTTTGGGGTGGAGGGTAGGGGTTTGCTCCACTCTAGCAGCTACTTATCCAGAGCAAATGTATATAATGCGCTCCTGATAAACACTCACGCTCTGAACGCAGCGTTTGTCAGATTAATTCACGCTGCAGTGCCACGGTGACTCATCCAGATCTCTGCTGCTGTTGTCTTACCCGAGTAAGCAAGTTTTGTTAGTCCACAAAACATGCTGGCTACACAACAAATGCTAATGAATTGCTTGGCAAATCGTTTTTCTTTTTATCCAGCTCATTTCCACCTGGGCCTGGTTATACAAAACAGCACATGTGCTAAAAGTGTAGCATGTAGGTGTCTGTCTTTGGTTCTAGTTCTTGTGTTTGCAGTTTTGTTGGTTTTTCAAGACATCTTAAGCATTTTATGCTGTGTTCATGTCATTTTGGAGTGATTATGTTCTTCAGATGAGCACACACATATTTGAATGTGTTAATTGAAGAATCATGGTTGAAACTAATTAGTATTGGTCATAAACTCGAAATTGCCCAATTTTGCCATTTTGTTCTGACCAAAATCACTTTAATGTGCATTAAGTTGTAAATAAGCTCCAGGAAGACGAGCCCTTAACAGTGAGCGCATAGCGTAGCACACTATTACTCGTCATACTTGGGGTCTGGTCTTGATTTTGGGTGCATTGTTTTCGAGTCCGAGAGGAAGTGAGGTACAAGAGAGAGGTGGACCCCATGTGGAAGCCATTTCCTCGTTCCTGTGGCCGCCTTCAAGAGCCTCGGGCTTTGGTTCTTACCCAGAACTGGAGCGTCAACCACAGTCTGAACTGAAATTTAGGATCTGGTCACTCTTATTCGGATTGTTGCTTTTGGAGAAAGTGGTGTGGAATTCATTCCAGTGACTTAAATAATTTAAATCTGTTCACCTTAAAGATGAACTGGGGTTTATTCACTGATTTGTCAGTGGCTCGCTCTTCAGGTTGCTCTTATTCAGTTCATCACATTTGAGGACATTTTTTGATTCGTTCCAGTGACTTGAATTTTTTTAGTCTGTTCATCAAAAAGATTCATTAAGATTTGTTCACTGATTTATCAATGGCCCTTTCTACAGGTTACAGGTTACTTTTTTGTTTGTTTTGTATTTTTAAGTTTTTGATTGTTCATTCACTTGACTCCTTTAAATATTATATTCACTATAAAAGATTCATTCAGATTCTTTCGCTGGTTTGTCATGACCCTTTCTGCAGGTTAATCTTATTCAGTTCATCGCGTTTGAGAACAGTTTTTGATTCAATCCAGTGACTTGAATAATTTTGAATCTGTTCACTCAAAAGATTCATTTAAATTTGTTCACTGATTTGTTAATGGCCCTTTTTGCAGGTTACTCATATTTAGTTCATTTTTGGACAGCATATTTTGATACAATCCAGTGAATTGAATCCTTTTGAATCTGTTCACCAAAAAGATTCGTACAGATTCATTCACTGATTTGTCAATGTCAGTTTCTACAGGTTGCATCGTTAACACATAAGTGTTTGTGTGTGTGTGTGTGTACATGTTTTTCTATCCCGGTGGGGACTTAAAACTGAATACACACCGACTCATGGGGACTTGTGTTACCGTGGGGACCTAAATTGAGATCCCCATGGGGAAACAAGTGTAACAGGTATGGAAAGTAATGTTAATTTCATATGTAGAATTACACAAATGTTCACGATGTATACCTGATATGCCTGTCTGTGTGTGCACCTTCCCCTTTAAATTTCTGACAGCAGCGTTAGTCTTAATTTCCTGTCTTTGCACCTCCTCTTCCCTTTCTGCACTGTCTCTGCATGGGAGAGGTGGGTTTCTAATGAGCTCTGATTAATCTAATTTCATCTTTGCTTTAAAAAGCACTTTTATACTCTGTTTAAATCCTATTTGTGACATTATTTTATGTATATTTGATTATTTCTGTATTTTCACTAAGTTTGATCAGTTTTCTGTCGATCGATGCACTTGAAGCACGTGCTAATTGTGTTGCACTTTACATTCATTTAACAGAAAAGACAAGAAGGGCGAAAACACACTGTAAAGACTGTTTTATGTTTTATCAGGTATGCTGTTTTGTCACTCGTTAAATTAATTTTGTATGAAAGTTTTATATAATTTCCTCTTTCCCTTTCTGCACTGTCTTTGCATGGGAGAGAAAAGACAAGAAGGGCGAAAACACACTGTAAAGACTGTTTTATGTTTTATCAGTAAATGAAGAGTCGAACCGTCAACTGATGTCCGTCTGGTTACTACTCTGAGAAAAAAACACAATGCAGATTACACCGGTCACACAAGCTTATAAATCATACAGAATGACGTTTTTTTTATTTTTTTTATCTTAAAATGCAGAAAGCTTCCTGTGAGGGGTAGGTTTAGGTGTAGGGTTGAAGTAGAACAATAGAAAATACAGTTTGTTCAGTAGAAAAACCATTACGCCTATGAAATGTCCCCATAAAGTGTGTGTGTGTGTGTGTGTGTGTGTGTGTGTGTGTGTGTGTGTGTAAGAGCGAGTCACTGAATCTAAGAGACTCCAGAGTGTTTTTAGCATCATTCTGTAGGTGTTTACCCCACAAATAATGACAAAGTAGATCTGTCAGTTTTTCCCCCTCCATCTTGTCAACCGCTCAGCTTGACTTCATCATGCTGTAAAAAATACAATAATGGTCTAAATCAATTGATTGAGTTTTAATAGCATCCTCATGTCACTTTAATTGTCTGTGGTCATCAGTCAATTTTACACATTCATAATTCTTCCGCTCTCTTTCTCTCCTTGTTGTGAACGATAGTGACACATGACAGTCATGCCCTCTCGTGTTCAGATCCTCCTTATGAATCAGATGTCCCAGTTCATGCAGTTCGTTCATCTTGAGACCTCGGTGAACAAAATATGAGTCAGGGAGCAAGAATGATTTGCTCACTAGCATAATCTCTTGTTTCATTCTTACCTTTTACCTTTTATTAGTGGCTGTGACGTCCTCCGATCTGCAGGCCATCGGCTGGTGTGTGGACGTGATCAGTGTAAAGAGGACTCTGGCAGCGGTGGACATTTGCACACACAGTCCATTAATCATCAGATAACCCCTGCAAGCTGTCCAACCATGTCTCTCTCATCCAAAGATTCTTATTCCTTTGGCTTTTCTTCTTCCCCCCCCCATCCCCAAGTCCAAAATGGGAAGGGATGGGAAGAAGAAACATTTACAGACACTGTGTTTACATTGCTCTTCTCACAAAGTGCCAGTGGGACAGACAGACATGTAATGGAGTAGAGACGCTGGACATCCAGCCAGACAACAAGTCAAATAACTGAGTGTGAGAGAATCTTGGCCTCGTTCCTCTTCCTGTCATTTTGTTTTCCATGTCTCTATGAAATGTTTTCAGGCCCTTCACAATTATGCTAACACAATCCAAACTCCCCTGGACTACTGTCAGATATGAGACACTTAGTCCGGCATAAATTTTTGTGTTAGTAAGGGCAAATGCTAACGTAGCGAAAACCCGAGAGTGTTGACAAAGCATCTCACTGTTTGAAAGTGTTTGTCAGGCTTTGGTGTTAAGCTAAAAATATCGAACCCTCTGCATTGCTTCTCCTTGACGACCTTTTTGTTTTGTAGGAGCTGTCTGTGTTGGGATTTGAGATTGTAAGCAATGGTCTGGGGTCACGTTTGGAGAACATCTCGGGTTTAAATACGACCTCTGCTTTGTTTTCCTTTAAAAGGATTTGTGTTTTTGCCGGTTTGTCTAATTTAAGATGACACGGCTTGTATTTGAGCGCGAGCTAGAAGTCAGCTTGGGTCAACTTTTCACATTCATTTGCTACATATCGGCGAAATTGCCGTAAAGTTAAAGAGTTTCAGTGAGCGGCAGAGCTCTTGGCTGCGGTGTAACCCAACAAAAACATCAAACAACAGCGTCAACCTCTTCCAAAACCTGGTTCTGGAAACACATGGAAAATGTGGCTTAGCTCCATTTAGTCCAAACAAGAAACAGGTTTTATAGGATTTGGGTTGAAATTCAAGGCGTTTCGAGCATATTGCGAGACATGCATCGCCAGCCGCAGAGTGTTGGTCAGTTGAGAATATTGGATTGTGCATTTTTCAAGGGATTCATGTGTGGAAACAACGAGTCAATCAGTTGTTGGCAGTGGGTTAACCTCTCGTTCTTAACATCCCACATGTTTTAGAGTTATCGGAAAAGGTGGCTGCCTTTGTATTACTGAAATTTGTATAGTATTTCTGAAATATTACTGAACTCTGCCGCTCTTGGCAAACACCTGTAAGAAGGTGTTTGCCAAGAGCGGCAGAGTTCAGTAATGTTGCATTACCAAAACCTCAAGCTCATTAATTGGTTTCTGGATGTAGCATAATGAGTCTTTTTGTATTCTGTAATGACACATATGTATCTGTCTGTGTGCATTAAATTTTTTTTTAGCATATTTAGTGCTATTTAGTCACTATTGATATTGCTAATTCTGAAGCTGAAGCTTTTTTTTTTTTTTTTTTTTCAAAAACCCCTAGACCCAAATAATAAATTTTAGTGTGTACCCAGCTAACAAAAATTTGTTCCAGGAATGTTTTGCTAACTTTCCCATTAGGTTATGAGCATGTTCTCTGAGCATTCAAAACGTCCATGTTTAAAAAACATTTTTGTTAATTATATGAATGTTGAGCAAACATTCCATTTCATACTTTTGCAAACATTATAGAAACATTAGTTTTGAATGTTCTAAAACAAGTAAAGTCGTTTAAAAAGCATCCATCTAAAACGTTTAAGAAAAAACATTCATTGAACGATAAATAACTTTTTTTTGTGCTAATGTTTTGAGAATATTATTAAAGACCAGGGGCCGGATTCACAAAACATTCTTAAGAAATTTCTTCTTAACTGCCATTTTCTTCTCATTTTCTAACATAAGAAAAAAGTTATGAATATTTGTATTCCCAAAAATTCTTAAGAATATTCTTATCTTTTTTCTTAAAATTGTTCTTAAGACAAAAGTTAAGAAGAATTCAAATTCTTGAAAAGAATCTTCTTAAAAATCATCATAAATAACTTCTTAAAGTTAGGATAGTCCAAGACTTGTCTTAAATTCCAAATAGTAAGAATTTAATTAATTTATTGGGTTATTTCAAATCAATTGTTATATTTAGGCATTACAACAACACTAGCTACATATAATAGATAGCAGGACTATTAATAGCAATGTGCACCAGTTTTCTGCAGTGTCACCAATGACTGATAATGTAAACAATGATCGGTCATGATTATGTGCGATATGACTTTTTGCTGAATTAAAAATTCAGTAACAACTCTACAAAAACGAGTCAGATTGGGAGCTCGTTTTTAATTTTAGCCTATAAATACAACATAATCTTTGGAAGTATTCAGCGCATATGAACGCAGCCATATACGGGACGTATTTACTGTAGCAGCGCAGACATATGGAGAGCGCAAAAAGACCGCGCACAAATGAATCCAACAGATTGCTCTTATCTTGAGACTACTTTGAACTACTTTGAATTTATCTTAAAAAAAAATCGTAAGAAATTTCTTAACTTTATTTCTTCAGAAGATTTTCGTGAATCCGATTTGAACGAACATTCTATTAATGTTACTGGAAGAACGTTCGTTCATAACTTCAAGAGAACCCTGACAGAATGTCCCTGTTCGCTGGGTAACCCAGACCCAGTGCTGGGTAGTAACTGATTACATGTAATCTGGATTACATAATCAGATCCAAAAATTAAGTACGTGTAATTAGATTACATTTTAAAATACTTGTAATCAGACTACAGTTACTTTTGTATTGATTACATGACTGCGTATTATTCACACAATAGCAATACATTGGTCATAATGTATTGGTTCGCCCCATTTCTTGATATATATATAAAATTGTTTATTAATTGCAGTATTAATTTAATGTATAATTAATATTGATGTTATTGTGTTATTGACAATATATACCCTATAACATGTAAATGTTATTGACTAGTAGTGTATTTGCTTTTGACTAGATTTGTGAGGTTCACCTTTCATTTCCTGTGAATGTCATCCTGATGTTTAAGAAAACATCTTAAACAGCCACAAACTGTAGCATAACTCGTTTTGTGCAAACATTAGCATAACACAACAAATGACTCATGCACATGTGATAGTACTAGAGCATCTACTAAAGCTAGAGATCAGTGGTGTAGTGGAGGGTATACGGCGTATACCCACTTCTTTATCAGTCGGCTTTGCGTATACCCACTTCTAAATCCCCTCTGATGCGCATCATTCATTAGTGTCCTGCATTAGCCAAAATCATGACAGTCCACCATGACTAGCTATTCAAATCACATGTAAATAAATGCCAATATTCCCATACCCAGTAAAGACCAGTAAAGTCAGGATGCGCCGTTAACCCAGACCCAGTGCTGGGTAGTAACTGATTACATGTAATCTGGATTACATAATCAGATCCAAAAATTAAGTACGTGTAATTAGATTACATTTTAAAATACTTGTAATCAGACTACAGTTACTTTTGTATTGATTACATGACTGCGTATTATTCACACAATAGCAATACATTGGTCATAATGTATTGGTTCGCCCCATTTCTTGTTTCATCTTTTAAATTTTCCATCCTAAAAAAAGTCTTCCAGTTTTGTGGACATTCCAGGTGACAATAATAATACAGAAAACTGAGAGGCCACCCATCATTTGAACACTGGATTTACAGAAATCATTTCCGTTTTAAGAAGTGTTTTCTCAACATTTCAACACTGCATCAAATACTGATGAACACATTATTTTATATTTGAATGATGGGTTATTTAACCCTGTATTACTGTGTCTTTGGAAAGCTTTTGTCTTTCAAACACATTATTTCTAGGTTATTAGTTTGACCTACATTTTTACAGATAATCAGTATTTCTAGGTTATTAGTTTGACCTACATTTTTACAGATAATATGGTCGACTAATATTAAATGTGTGCAATGTTTGGATAATTACAAATTCACAGGTGAGAAATATGTGGCTTAAACTTAAAAGTAAAAGTTTGATTTTAGTTGTAGTTTAGCAGTCATGTAGTTGTCATGTCAAAGCAGAAATAAAACTATTATTAAAATCAGAACTCATCGTTCGGGTCACATTTGTTTTTGGAAGTTGTGGGAACAGGAAAAAAAATACTTTGTCATTAATAAAGTTCAAGAATATTGAGGCTGTAATTCCAGCCCAGTGCTTCAAGAGCAATGCAAAGTCTTGTCAGAATGGCTCATTTATCCAGACTCCCTGAGCCCACTGCTGCGTTTCTGCTTGTCCGCAGCACAAGGCTTCTGAAGGCTTCTTTATTGATTTATTAATGCTGTAACCATGGGGTCTCAGGAGACGATTGGCCGCGGTTATCAAGGCAGTTATTCCACCATTATTTGGTCTGAGAAACATTACGGCTGCAATCCGAAGAATGTGTGAAGTAAGTGTTTGGATGCCGGCGGAATGCCGGTCAGGATTTTGCGGCGACTGCAGATTGGTGATATTAATGTACTCGTCAGATAAATAAATTCAAATGCGCATCACTTAAACTATAATATCTCCTGGGCTTTCCCGCTTCTATTCAGCAGAACTCGTTGTAAACCGCGTGAGGAGCGGCTTGGAGAGGGAACTTTGACTCCAGAAGGTGTCGAGTTTTCCTGTTAATGGGAAACACATGTAGCTGCAGCAGTTCAAGTGTTGGTTCCAGGCCGATCTGCTGCGCGACTGAAAGCTGTTCATTATAAAAGCTCTCAGTGTAGATTACTGAATAACGAGCCTCTCATTGACTCATTCACCTCTGTGCTGACTTCAGTCAGGTCATGTGACTCCTAAACCTGTCCTGATTGGTCTAGTGGGTCATTTCCTGTCCAGCCTCACTCTCTCTCACTCTGCGATTGAATTTAGGTTATCTTTAAAGGGTGCTCTGATGTCATTTACATGGTGTGAGTGACAGCTGTGTGCAATGAGTTAAGTGAAGTTTTAAGAATTAGGGTTAATTTCATATGATCATATTTCTTTCTCAATAGAAATATATATTTTTTAAAACTATTGTTCATATAGAAAATTCTCATTGTCTTAATGTGTCTGGATGATTTATTTACTTTTTTGGGGGGGCATTTTTAAAGTGTATTATATAAATGTGTTTTCATTAAATTCCCACATATATTATTTTTTATTTGTAATTTAGTTATTTATTTGGTAATTATACAAAAGATTAAAAAAATTATTTACATTGTGAAACATTTATACGTCATGATATATACAAATGTATTACTTTTTGTATTATAGCAAAAAATTTATATGCATAAATATACATACATGCATATACACATAAAATGTTAAAATTTAAATATTCTGTTTTTAACAATTTTCATAACTTACCATGTCAAAATGTAAAAAAAATTAACTGTCTAAAAGGCTTAATTGTTTTTTAAATTAATATTTTAT
>NW_015655573.1:116690-125467 GCF_001515625.1 Sinocyclocheilus rhinocerous | reverse complement strand
TGCAGTCTATGTAATTTTTTACATTTTAATTATTTATTGCAAAATCTGCACCTTTTGTGGCTAATGTTAATTTCATAATGATCCTTACTCCAGTAAATCAAGTAGCAGAAGTTACAGAAAGTGAAAATGTGGAAATACTATTGGCCCATTTTGGGGTGAACTAAATATGCAAGACTAGTCTTGACTCTTACATGTCACTGTTTATAACACAGGCCGTTGCTAGGCCGCTTAAAAAAATGGGGGCATAAATTAAGAGCATACCCACTTCTCCAGGCACCACTACACCACTGCTAGAGATGGTTTGTTCACCCTTTCCCATTGTTTTTATCTCACTTCCACCCAGCAATCCCATCATCCGCGAGGCCTTTCAGTGCGGCTCCCATTAAACCCCATGGGTAGATGTGTTAATTCCGTTCCTCCAATCAGATTTGAGAAAACGCCAAATCCATCTGCACTGTTGCCCTTTCATTCCCCAAAGACTTCCTGTGACCTCATGACATCTTCACTGTTATTTGCAGTGGATTATAAAGCAAATTGTTCTGCTCCTGGATGCTGATTGGTTAATACAGCTTTACAGCTGTGCTAAAATATATTTCAAATTAAAGTAAAATAACATTAAAAAATGTAAACGTAAATAGTGTCAGTACTTTATATATTTCTTATATTTGTGTTTTTTTTTCCATTCATTTATTTATTTATTTGTGTAAGTGCCTGTTTGTACCTTTATGTATATTTATATTTTTATTATTGTATATTTATATTTATATTATTTATTTGTGTTGTGCCTTTGTTTTCTTTATTTTTCATTACATCTATCTATCATCTTCAGCTCAGCTCCAACAATGAACTGTTCCAATTATACACTTATTTTCACAGTTTACAATACAACCGGAGCACATGCCGCTGAGGTGAGGGGCGGGACGTTTAGACGCGCCCTAGAGGTGGTTTAGCCAATCACAACACGTTTCAGATGCTTGCAGAAAAAGGCTTCCCAAAACAAAGTTACTGGGTTAATCTTTTTCACGTTTCCTTGGTTGGTAGATGCACCGGGGACCTGATTATAGCACTTAAAACCTGGAAAAGTCAGATTTTCATGATATGCACCTTTAAAGCTTTTGAAGTCTTTGGAGACTGAGCGCACCGCAGCTGTTGGTCATTTTCCCATGATGTTCTTGTGATGGGAGCACATGTGGCGAATCAGTGACGTGTGATCTAACAGTGGCCTGCTCTGATGTCATAACCCCAGATTGTGTTTGTCTCAGGGCCATGTGATGGACAACAGGCCAGAGCCCTCAGCTGCAAGTGTGTGCGAGGCGGCGTGACACGGATTGGGTACAAATATAGCCAAGCTCTTTTGATAATGAATAGATGTACGTGAGCGTTTTTGTCCCCTAAGAGCAGACGCTCCCCAGAGACGGGACGCGCATTATGAAACGTATCATCCTCTTGTAGTTTGGCAGCCTGTTTGTGGAGGCCACATCAAAAACTCGGCCGAGTTCAGCGCTTCAGTCATGACACAGAATTCTTTCGCTTGTTTTGTTTTTTCCTTCTGCAGTTCAAACATGCTGGACATTATGATGCATTAACAAACTGCTGAGAAGAACCCAAGAAATATTGAGTCTCTTTCAAAAATGATTGGTTGTACTTAGGTCTCTGTGTATATGTAATATAATTCAAAAGTTTGTTGTTTTTGCTCTACTACAGGTGCATCTCAATAAATTAGAATAGTGAATTGGTGGGTTTTTGTTAAATGTGAGCCAAAATCATCACAATTAAAAGAACCAAAGACTTAAACTACTTCAGTCTGTGTGCATTGAATTGATTTAATACACAAGTTTCACAATTTGAGTTGAATTACTGAAATAAATGAACTTTTCCATGACATTCTAATTTATTGAGATGCACCTGTATATAATGTATTACATTATAAAATAGCCTACTGCAATGTAATTTTTTATTTTTTTATTTATTTTGCTTTTATTTTATTTTTAAAATACAATTAATTTTTAATAAATAAATAATAAAATAATAAAAAGTATAAAATAATATATAATAAAAAATCATTTAAATTTAGTTTTAATAATTTTAATTATATATTATTGTGTATTATAATAGTATAATGTATTTTATTTGTTTAAAATTAATTGCAATTATTATTACTTTCTTTGGGTGGAACTAAGCAGCACAATGCGACAAAAATTGTGACTGGCAAATTGTCTTTTGCAGAGTCACTGTTAGGATAGGAACTCAGATTAACATGACAATTTATTGCTTTCAGGACATACTTTCAGGGTGTGTGCTTTCAAACAATATCAAAAAAGGTTATACGCTGTACAAGCACCCTAATAATACAGCTAGCTGGTGACTTTAATAAAACATGGCTAAAAATATTGTTTTGTACTTAACAACCTTGCTCCAATAAAATTCTAACGTCATATTTTGTGAGCAGCGAAGTGGGTTCATGCAGGCCGAGTTGGCGAAGAGTTCAGCTGTAATACCGGCGACTGGCTGTTCAATCGCTTCCATCAAACGTCTCAAATATATTCATCCCGTCATCTCTCGCCATGCCGTGTGTAAACTGCGCTCACCACACAGGAAACTGCCCGCCTAACATGCCTCTCATTACGGACAGTGAGCCACTTCACTCCACTCCCATCTATGGCCATGCTTAACATCAACCAGCCGATTCTTTGCATTATTAACGTCAGTAAGTGACGACAATGAAAAGTGTGAATTTGCACATTCACGGTCGCTCCTGCAGTGCTGTGTGTTTACGAGCGCATTAAACACGGTGACCGCAGATAAACAAAGTTTTCTTGCTGTCGTACTGAACTTTTAGATCAAGATTCTGTGCTTGGCTTCCTTTTGGTTATTGTATGCACATGCTGCGTCCGAGGTCACGCTTTACAGCTCTCTATGTATGGCAAGCCATTTTAACATTTAGTCTATAAAGGGTACTGTTATCTTTTTTCATGTTACTAGTACTTATTTGTTGGTTACTAGTGCTTATTCTTTAGTAGTACATTTTAAAAAGGTACTAGTACTTACTCATTAGAAACTAGTTCTTATTAGATACTGGTACTCATTCATTAGATACTTGTACCAATGTAGGCTAGTAGATACTAGTGCATATTAAATAGATACTTGTACTTATTATTAGATAGTGCTTATTCATTAGATACTAGTTATTATTAGATACTAGTACTTATTCATTCGATACTAATACTTATTCATTATATACTGGTACCTAGTAAATTGATACTAGTTCTTATTTATCAGATACTAGTACTTATTTCAGTAGTGACTAGTAACAATTGCTGTTCCTAGTAACACATTTCACATTTTTTTCCATTAACATCATTCAGATATCAACTATTCGGTTCTGACCGAGCGGCAACCTCCCGCTCTCTCTCGTGAAGCCAACAAGGAAGTGACTTAAACTGTAATTCGTCAACTGGCCGCTAGAGGCTGGCTGCAAAAGGGAGTCAATCCCATAGACTCCCCATGTTAAAATGCCCAACTTTACAGCAGAAAAAAACATGTTTACAGCCTGGTTCAAAAAATTATTTTGGTCTATATAGCTAATTTTGCTCTTCATGACAACTGTTAGGGGGGTGAATTTTTTTATAACTCATCCGTTTAAATTATATTAAGCCTTAAAGTTCTGCATAATTAAGGGCGTGGCCACTTGAGTGACAGGTGGATTGCCGCTGCGGTCACCACCGTCGAGCTAGGTGGGCGTGGTTTCAGCAGCCAGCTCCCGCCTCTTTGCCCATTTTCGATTATCCGGGAGTGACGCGCGGTGACACGCTGCCAAGATGGCGACGGCTGGCTCCGCCTACTTTAGGCTTCAAAACGCTCATCGGAAGTCTACGGGTTACGTCACGGACACTACGTCCATGTTTTTATACAGTCTATGGTTCTGACTAGTATGTATCCAATTATGATAGTACACATTTTTTATATTCTAGTAGTTATTCATTAAGTCCTAGTACTTATACTACTATTTATTCATTGATAGTTCTTATTACTTATTCGTTAGATAATTATACCTATTAAGATAGTAGAACTTATTAATTAGATACTAGATATTGAGTAGCTACTAGTACTTATTCAATAGACACTAGTACACATTTATTTGACACTAGTGCCTATTCCAAATGTTACTAGTAAGATTTGTTTTGTTTTATTTTTTTTACTAGTAAGATTTTTAACTGAACTCCACAGTGGACATTCTGACTAGTCATAACATAAGACAAGTAAACTATATAATAAAACTAGTACTGTTTAATAAGATTTGTTACTAGTAACAATTGCAAAAGATACTAGTGTCTAATAAATACGTTCTAGTACCTAATGACTAACTATTCTATTATATATCTATTAAATGGGTACTAGTATATAAAAGTACTAAGTACTACTATCTAATGAATACTTACTAGTACTTTTTAAAAAGACAGTAGTAACTAGTGAAATAAGAACTAGTATCTAATGAATAAGTATGCAGTATCTTTAAAAAGTTACTAGTAGATCAAGAATAAGCACTAGTGACTAATGAATAAGTCCTAGTACTTGGTGGAATAGATACTAGTATTTAACAAAATAAGTACTAGTAGCATTAAAAATGGATTTGAATTTGAATAGTAAGGATTAGGCTTGGGCCGATAGACGATGCCATCGTACGTCACCAATGGCTGAGAATAGATACTAGTATTTAACAAAATAAGTACTAGTAGCATTAAAATGGATTTGAATTTGAATAGTAAGGATTAGGCTTGGGCCGATAGACGATGCCATCGTACGTCACCAATGGCTGATAGACATCACGATGTTGAACCGACATCGTTATTCCCCCCACCCCATACCCCCCGCAATCCGAGACATCGCCCAACCCTAGTAAGGATTAAATGTTAAAACAGCTTGCTATACCCTATACGTCCTATGGGAAGGTGTTGTGTAGATGTGAAGCAGGCAGCAGTGAAAACATGAGCAGCGTTTTCACTCACAGCTGAGTTCAATACAGCGCTGCAGCAAACTGATGACTCCCAGATGTTTAATAAAGCCCCACTCTGTTTCTGTACGCGCGCACATTTTCTCGACTGCGTCCCCCCTTGTGATTTCTTAAAAAACAATACCGTGTTCGGAAAGAAAATTACGTGTATACGGAACCCCTAAAGGGAATAGATACGAGATGGGAGGAAAATACATATTTTAATAATTTCTCTTGCAGTTATATCATTGGGTAATTATACTGTATATAAATTGCCGGCATCAGGGAAGCGCTATTATGCCTGGCATTGAAACTGCTTTTGAATGCATGATCGCTTTTTATTTTCACTTTCACTTTCAAGATTCACGATCGCACGAAGGCTTGCCATACTCTATGCGTCCTATGGGAAGGTGTTGTGTAGATGTGAAGCAGGCAGCAGTGAAAACATGAGCAGCGTTTTCACTCACAGCTGAGTTCAATACAGCGCTGCAGCAAACTGATGACTCCCAGATGTTTAATAAAGCCCCACTCTGTTTCTGTGAGCGCGCACATTTTCTCGACTGCGTCCCCCCTTGTGATTTCTTAAAAAACAGGCATCACTAACCCGTCCACAAATGCTGTTTTCATTTAAAAGCCATTTACCTTAATAAATGGGGTATTTGTACTGTAATATGTTTACGTCTCTCGTTGGTTTTGCACGCAACTGCCCTATATTGTATCATTTCTCACAGTGTTAACGGTTCACCTCGTGTTTCCATATGAAATGCTGCTCGACTGTGTGAACGAGAGCTTTGCATGTGTTATGTGGACGCTGTCTCTCTACCTTTGTGCTGTCTGTCTGTCTCTCTCTCTCTGTCAGTCTCAAAGTCAAAGAGAAGTTGAGAAGTTTGCAGACTTCGAAACTTGAAGACATGCCGTGACTTGGTAAAATTACTTTAGTTTTTTTGCGATTTTTATTATTATTATTATCATTTTTTATCAAATTGAATTAAAAGTATATATGGGTAAATCTCACAAAAGCATGTCATTACAAAATATAAAATTAATAAATAAATAAAATAAGAAACATAATTTTCCATAACAAAAATGAAACCTCTTTTTTAGGATATTTTGCATTGACACATTTTTCCTCACATATTCTCATTACCATAATACATTTTTGCTATTTTCATCCTTTTTTTTACATTTTATTTTTCTTAGTTTATTTCTCTTTAGTTTTTTTAATTTAAATTTTTTATTGATAATTATGACAGTAGTGCAATCATTTTTTACTGTATTACGCAATGTGTTACAAATAAAAAACTGCAGCGCCATGTTTTTTTGCATTACGATAATGCAAGTTTGCTGGAAAATGTGCTGAAACTAATATCACAATATTAAATTATTTATAATTATAAAAATTAATAAGCTATTAAAGTATTACAAATATTTAAAAAATTTATTAAATATGAATAAAAAAAAATTAGTCTTTTTTTTACATATTGTAATTATATTAATTAGTCTTTATTTATTCTATATATTGTATTACATGATAAAAAATACTGCAATACCATGTTTTGTTTTGTTTTTTTGCATAATTGTAATGTAAGTTTGCTTTATTTTTTAAGAGTAAAATTTTTTTTCATTTTGTTCATTTTGTTTGTTTATTTTAGTGAAACCAAAAACATTTCAGTCATATCAATCAATTATTATATTGCTGTATTACAAAATTTTTTAAAGATTTTTTTTCTGTTTAGTTTCTTCTAATTAAACCAGAATTACTGGTTAAAAAACAAACAAAAATTCTTTCAAAGCATCACTCACCAGGATGTGTTTTAAGCCCTGTTTTGTTCCAAGTTAGCCTCTAATGCAACCCATAACTGTAATATTGTTATTTTTCTTTTTCTTTTTTTTCTTCTTTTTTTTAAGAAATACTGGTTCATTTTTCACAAAACAATATCTCAATCCCACATGGTAATATTGTTCCATTAAACTGAGCGTTTGGGCTCCAGAAGGCCGGACAGACATTGGACGTTGTTCCAGGCCTTTCTGTTTTTTAATTTCTGCGGTCGTAACAAGTGGAAGGTTTAGTTAGCAGCAGCTTGTAAACGAGCTCCTGTGTGTAATGTTTATCAGTTTGTTTCCACTGGATTCTCCAGGAATGATTTGCAATGACTAATAAAACAAGGAGGGAGACTTTCAGTCTGATTGCCTTTATTTGACTCGTGCTGTATTCCTCCTGCTGTCTGGATAGTGTGGCTTCGGCTCCTGGCCTTCATTGTGTTCACAGATTCGATTCTGTGCGCCAGGCGTCTTGTGTTTTCATGCAGTGTGGATGCTTCTGCCAAACACGTGTGTTTATGAAAGACAGCAATCGTATCACTTCACTATCTTGGGAACTTCCAGAATTTCTTTGTGGCATGAATCCAGAGATGAGTGTTGAACCAGCGAGACGACACACTTCCCAGTAACCCGTCTGTTTTGGTCGCTGTCATATTGTCCTACACTGGATTTGGCTTTGGAAAAGTCTCTCATGCACTTCCATTTTTCCCCGGTTACTCATTTCTTACTCCAAATATTTGAGTTTTATTTGATGTATACTTCTTCTTTACCCTGTTGGACTTGGATTGGAGGATTGGCGAATAGTTAAAGTACCCAAACCACACACACAAACGCGCTTACGTGCTGAACCGCATCCATTAATACAAAAAAGACTCCTTGTTCACAAAGGCACTTTTGTGTTGGCGTACTATTAAGGGTTTAAGATGACCACACGGGCGAGGCGGAACATTCTCCGAACGGTTTATCCACATTAAACCTGTTTATCTGAATGGTAACATTAAGGGTTTTAGTCCTTCCCACTCGCACAAATCACACGTTTGAGCATTTGTTGGAAAGTATCAGAGCATTTTAATTTGTGGTACTTTCTAGGGATTTAAACACAACTTCAGCATGTAAGTCTGGGCTCCAGACGTGAATGAGTCCTCAAATCATATGTTAACACGTAACTACTAGGTACTTTAACCAAAATGCATTTTACAAACCAAATGAGAATCAAAATGATTCTCTGTCGACATTGACATTTAAACTGAACATAACCAGTAACATTGCTATAATTTCCTTTAATTTAACAACCGTTTAATTCCTTTAATTGCATTTGACCAGCATATAAACTCTGACACTGGAGATGCATCAGTGGATCTCTGTATGCTCACTTGACTGTTTTTTCAGGCTCCTCTCTCTGCCAGCTGACTACTTTGCTCAAATCAACACAAATCAGATGTTCTAGAAAATAACATGTTATCAGAGCATTTTATGAATGATAAAAAATATTGCCAGGACAAAAAAAAAAAAAAAAAAAAGGTAAAAAAAAAAAAAAATCCTGCAACTTTGAATGGTCTCAATTATCATAGAGAAATAATACAATAATTATATTTTGCATTAATGAAATGTCCATTCCAGAAGATATTTTGCATTATGATGTTCAATTCAATTCAATTCAAGTTTATTTGTATAGCGCTTTTCATGATACAAATCGTTGCAAAGCAACTTTACAGCAAATTAAGTTTCTACAATATTTAGTGGTAGCTTATCAGTGAAAAAAATTTATAAATAAATGTAACTTAGTTAAACGTATTATATGCTGCAGAAGTTGTCAGATCAGTATATTTTTGGGTTGTAGGTTTTGTTTCCAACTGCTACCTCCAAATATCCTTCTCTCTCTCTCTCTCTCTCGCTCTCTCCCCCTCTCTCTCTCTCTCTCTCTCTCGCTCTCACGCTCTCTCTCTCTCTCTCTCGCTCTCACGCT
>NW_015655573.1:115009-116248 GCF_001515625.1 Sinocyclocheilus rhinocerous | reverse complement strand
CTCTCTCTCTCTCGCTCTCTCGCTCTCTCTCTCTCTCTCTCTCTCGCTCTCGCTCTCTCCCCCTCTCTCCCTCTCTCTCTACCTCTAGCCTATTTGAAATAATGACAGAGAGAATTGCACTGTAAAAAAATACAGGCTCCGCTCCCAGGAGCAAAAAAGAAAATTGCTGGTTCAAAAGAGTGGAGTCAGCAGTGCAGGAACGAGGCAGATGGAGATGAAGAAATGATTGGTTGAAATAAAAGTGTGCCCCCGTCAGAGCTCGAGCCCGATAACGGATGATCTCACCTCCAGCGGGCAGGTGACAAAGCGAGTGAATTATTGTAAATATCCTGTAATCCTGCGGCGGGGCGATCGGGTCATCCGAACACGTGGAGCGCAGTGTGTCCTATAGATTTGACTGATGGCTGCTCTCTCTGATCAAGCCCTCCTGGGATATTAAACTTTCAGCACGTCTCTCAAGCTCACTTTATCTTGTGTAAAGGTGACAACTCTGAACGTCATCTATCTGGACAGAAAGTCTCTTTTCCTTCTGCTTTAATGCTTATCAACTTAACGGTTTGATCTTATTAGCATATTAGTATTGTAATTGTGTAAAACACTTTACTGCTGCATACTGCGAACTACATATACACAAAAGTTGGAAAGAAGTTAATGCTTTTATTCAGCAAATATGCATCAAATTGATCAGAACTGACACTAAAGACATTTATAGTGTTACAAAAGATTTCTGTTTCAAATAAATGCTGTTCTTAAATGCTGCATCACGATTTCCACAAAATATGAAGCAGTTCAACTGTTTTTAAAATTGATAATAATCAGAAATGTTTCTTGAGCAGCAAATCAGCATATTAGAATGATTTCTGAAGGATCATGTGACACTGGAGTAATGATGCTGAAAATTCAGCTTTACATCACAGGAATAAATTAAATTTTATAATAAATTTAAATTGAAAACAGGTATTTTAAATTGTAATAATTTTTAATTTAATTTAACTGTATTTTTGATCAAATAAATGCAGCCTTGGTGAGCATAAGTGTGGATGTTTGTTTCTGCAATAGAATAAAAAAGGCAACTGTGACTTTTTATCTCACAATTCTGAGTTTATATCTCACAATTAAGAGATAAAAAAGGAAGTGTGAGAAAAAAGTCTCGATTACCTTTTATTCATACATATGAAACTTCTTTTAAAAACACACACATATATATATATATATATATATATATACACGTGTTTGTGT
>NW_015655573.1:102534-114941 GCF_001515625.1 Sinocyclocheilus rhinocerous | reverse complement strand
TATATATATATATATATATATATAACTGACCCCAAATTTTTGAATGGTTAATTTTTGAGCATGTGTATAGTAAAACATTGTGTATTTCGATAGACACTTCAAACAGTAGTTTGCTATCTTGTCGATGATTAATTCTGCAAGCAGTGTCCAATTTTCATCAGTTATTTTGTATTTTTAATTCAAATTTGTGTTAAAATGTCTTAACTTTTGCAAGTCTGAACAAGTATGATCCCAGAAGGAGTTTTAAAAAATCATACAATGAGCCTATGAGTTGAGTCCTTTGCATTGTGGGGTACATTATTCCAGGTAGTGTGCTGTGTTGTATGCTTCATATTTTGGCAAACATACTGCAAAAATAGTATGGGTAATATGGTAGTATGCAATTACAAATGTCCCTGAATCTCTTTTTCGCCTTTCTCTATGACTGAATGAGATGCTGTTTTTCTATTCTCAGATAAATGTGAACCGCTCTCTCCCTCATGAAATATTTCTCTATGAATTTATGTTTTCAGTGATCTGTTTGGGCTAGTGCTCGTATTGCTTTCATGCTTGGCCTGTGAGACTAGAGTTGACCGGTGTTAGATAGATGCATATATTTATCTGAAAGTTAAATAAATACAACCGCACATTCCAGCACAGAGCAGGAACTACAACAAGAGCGTATCGTCTTTCAGGATAAAAGTACAGAAATGTCTGAGCTACTTCAAATAAAAGAAACAAAATGGTAACACTTTACATTAAGGTTCCATTTGTTAACATTAGTTAACTACGTTAGTGAAAAGTGCTTCTAAAGCATTTCAAGAAATAGTTTACACAAAAACATTTTTAATTTGCTGTGAGTTTACTCACCCTCAGGCCATCCCAGATGTACAGAACAGATTTGGAGAAATGGATTTTTCTTCCAAACACGCAGCTTTTGGCTTCACAAGATGTTAACTGATGGACTGGAGTGGAGTGGATTACTTGTGGATTATTGTGATGTTTTTGTCAGCTGTTTGGACTCTCATTCTGACGGCACCCATTCACTGCAGAGGATCCATTGGTGAGCAGGTGATGTATAATGATACATTTCTCTGAATCTGTTTTGGTGAATAATTGGACTCATCTACATCTTCGATAGCCTAAGGGGGAATAAATTGTCAGCAAATTTTCATTTTTGGGTGAACTATTCCTTTAACAAACAGGACCTTATTGTAAATTGTGTCCAAAAAAAAGTACGCGAGCATGCTTGGTTTATCAGGCATCTTTTAATGGCGAGGTGATCAATCAGCTTGTTTAATGGAGGAAGCAAAAGTACTAGGAATTGTGATCCAGATCAGGGTTACTAGTTATACTCCAACCAACCTTCCCAGCGGCTCACGCCGTGTCCTGCACCTCTCATTTGCAAATGCACACGACACGTATATTTAGCAGGCATCATAAATTATATATACATTCAATATCATATAAGTTTCAATAGCGTGCAGAGCCTGAATCGTGTGATTAAATAAAGTGCACAGTGGCTTTAATGTTAGAGATCGGCCAATGAGGCAACTATTACCACGGAGATTATGATAATGACTGTAGTTATGTGTATGAAATTATTACTCAAGACAAACGTCATGCTTCTGAAGCGAGTTCCTGAAGGTGACCTCTCGATTGTTCGGTGTGACTCAGGTGAAGGACGACGATCTGAAACCCCACGAGATTCCCGGGAAGCATTTGACATCACGTAAGCTTATGTAATTCCTCGTGAATCGTGTCATTTCGTGGAGCTGAGGGTGACCTCGCTGTTTCATAAAATCGTCTCTTAAAGCCACACAAAAGAGGACAAATGGAGCGGGTCTCGGAGACCTTCGTCCCTGTCGTAAACTCTGTGTTAAGGTTGAACTGACTCCCGCTGCCCGAGGGTTATATAGTTAATGAAAATGGAAAACAGATTAGATTCAGGGACTTCAAAGCCAAAGAGCATGGACGTATGTGCGTAATGCTCTTAAAATCAATGGTGCTCCAAAACAGACTGTGTGCATCTGCACCTTCATTGTAGTCTGTATGTTTGGACCAAAAGAACTTGTAAGAGTTTTACCTATTTACTCCCACTCATGCCGTTTCAGTGCAGTTAATATTTCTGTGGAACACAAAATGAGACGTTTTGAAGAAACTTCATGCAGGCTTTTCCATACAATGTTCATAGTTTCCCTGTCATGCTCCAAAAAGAACAGAACTAAACTAAACTAAACTAAACTAAAATATTAGTTCATATGCCTGTCATGCTCCAAAAATTATAAAATAAAATATTAATTAATGTGCCTGTCATGCTCCAAGAAGGACTAAAATAAGATCAAATAAAATACTAGAAATGTTAGTTATGCTGATAATGGATGAATATATATATACTATTTTGTTTAAATAATTAAAAATGTAAACGCTAAATCGCAATATTATTATTGTACTCTGCAAAATGTATATTAATTTTGAGATCTGCTGTATTTTACATTGTCATTAAATTATTATTAAATTATTATATGACATTTTTTTTTTAATTTACTTTAATTATTAGATGGTAAAGGTAATGCACTATTAAATATCCAATATCGGTCAAATGTGATGTTAAAAAAATCTGTAAAATCAATCATTAACTGATATATCATCAATATACTAATGTTCAAAAGTCACTAAGATAAAAAAAAAATAAAAAAAAATACTTTTTTCAACAAGGATGCATTAAATTGATCAAAATTGCACAGTAAAAAAAAAAAAGTATTATGTAACAAAAAAATATTTTCAAATAAATGTTGTTTGTGAACTTTCTATTCATCACAGAATCCTGAAAATGTTCATAAAAATATTAAGCAACACAACTGTTTTCAACATTGATAGTAATAATCATCTTTCTTGAGAAGCAAATCAGCATATTAGAATGATTTGTGACACTGAAGACAAGATGCTGAAAATTCAGCTTTGCATCACAAGAAAAAATTTAATTTGAAAATATATGCACATAGAAACCAGCTATTTTAAATTGTAATAATATTTCACAACATTACAGCTTTTACTGCAGATATGATCAAATAAATGCATCCTTGGTGAGCAGAAGAGACATATTTTAAAACATTACAAAATCTTACCGACCCCAAACTTTTAAATGATATATTGTGCATAACATCATGAATCTATCATAACAGTCTGTTCCTCATGCAAAGCCTTCATATGACCTCAGGACTACTTTCATGGTGCATTTATGATGCTTTTTGTTTTTTTTTGCAGCTCAACACGAACGGTTTAATGTATGTGCAAAATCTTGATTGGAATGATGTGGGTGTGAGTAAATCATGAAGTTTCTATTCTCTCGTCATCATTGTCTTAATCATCGCACGCTTTGGGTGGAAAACACCAGCAGTATAAGTGTGACCCTCAGTGAAGTCCAATGGACTGTTTGCTTGTCCTCCTCTGATGTTGTGTTATTCATTTTTTATTTCGTGCCGTAGATGTGTGAAACGCGTTCGGTTCTTTCAGACGCCTGAGGCGTTTCACTCAGAGCTGTGAAGTCCATCTCCCTGACGTGTCAGGTCACAAGGCCAGACAGCAGAAACCAGCTGCTCTCGCAATGCTAAAAGACCGGATCTCCCACAAGAGTTGAGTGCTACGGGTTACCTCCTCAAGTCAGGGCGCTTTCATGTCCGACATGAAGAAACTCATCGCTCTACTAGAGTGCTTTTAATGAGCCTGAGAATGAAAGATAGTTTAAACTCATGCATGTTTTAGTTTTAGTGCCGGCTGCTTAATCATTCCATGATGCAAGCTCTGGAGGCGTTTTCATTAACGATTGATGATCATTATGAAACTTAACAACTTTTGACCATCTTTGGACAAAAAAGACTGACACTTATCCCACCGACCCTCACTTAAGACAATGTTTAGATGGGAGTCACGGCCTAGCACTTAGGTTTTACGTTCACACCAAGTTACGATTTAGTTATCGTTCACACCAAGAACGATAACTATGAAGATAACTATAAAGATAACGATATTAGCGTCCACACCAGCGAACGATATCGTCTGTTTATTAAGCTTACATGCGTCTGCCGCTTTAAATTCTTGAGCTTGTTGCAGCAGGATGGATTCTGATTGGCTGTCAATTTTTTTTTTTATCGTTCATCAGCTGGAGAAAAATCGTTTTGAAAGTGATTCCAACGATATCGTTTCTCTTTGTCTTTATCGTTATAGTCGTGGTGTGGATATTGAGAATGATTTTTAGAACTATATCTTTATCATTATCTTTATAGTTATCGTTCTTGGTGTGAACGGGGCTTTACAGGCTGGAAAGTGAAACTGATGGGGAAAAAACTTCAACTGATAATAATTAAAACCATTTTTAAAATATAGTTTAAATGTTAAATTTTAAATATTCAATTTGTATAAAGAATGGGTTAAAATTAAGAAATAAATAAAACTGTGTAATGTAAATAGTTTTTCATCAAAATTAGTAAATTGCACTTGGGGACATGTTATAATAATACAATACAATACAATATAATATAATATAATATTGTGGTATTTTAGTATGGTAACACTTTAGTATAGGGACCAATTCTCACTATTAACTAGTTGCTTATTAGCATGCTTATTATTAACATATTGGCTGTTTATTAGTGTTTATAAAGCACATATTCTGCATGAGCATATTCTACATCCCTAATCCAACCCAATACCTAAACTTAACAACTACCTTACTAACTATTAATAAGCAGCAAATTAGGAGTTTATTGAGGCAAAAGTCATAGTTAATGGTTTGTTAATAGCGAGAATTGGACCTTAAAATAAAGTGTGACCATTAGTATTAATTCATATGAAAAGTTGTAAACTGTACTCAATATTAAGATGGAATTCTAAAAAAAATAAAGGTAATTGCAACTTTTTATCTTCCAATTCAGACCTTTTTTTTGCACAGTTCAGAGCTAATTTTTCATAAATCAGAATTTTTCACGCATTTTTCATTCTTGGAAAAAAAGGGGGGGGGGGAATTCCTCTGAATTGTGAGATATAAACATAAATTGCAAGATATAAACTCAGATCTGTGAGAAATAAACTTGAAATCCTGAGGAAAAAAAGAAGAAAAATCAGAATTGTGAGATATAAACTCACAATTATGAAAAAAAAGTCAAAATTGGGAGAAAAGGTTGCAATATCTTTATTTTTTTTATTCCATGGCGGAAACAAAACAAAAACAAAAGTGAGATATAAATCCACAATTGTGAGGAAATTCTTGCAATTTTTCTCAGACCTCCAAATTGAGATAAAAAGTCACAATTACCTTTTTATTTTTGACTTCTGTGACAGAAACAGGCTTCCATACATAAATGATGGAGACATGAAAATGTACTGTGTAGTAGAAATGACGCTCCTCTCTGCCTTCAGTCTCAATAAAAGTTTTTAAAAGGCCACGTTTTAGTCGGATATCATTATATACATCCTTCAGTTCCTCCTCCTGCCGTTTCTGGCCTGTGGTTCTCAGGTGGAGGTTTTGACGCTCTCTCAATCCTCCTCCCTTCCACTTCCTGTTGGGCCTGAGTTTGATTTACATCTGCACATGGCGTAACATTACAGCTCCTGTGCTCCCCAAGGACACGTCTGGCAGCGGCACACAGACTAACCCCGTTTGAGCTGCGTCTTTCCTACATTTAGCACAATCAGTGCCGGCTAATTCAGCTGGCATGTGCGTCACTGCCAGCCCTCTAATGGTGTGAAGCGCTACTGTATGTGAGCGCGGTGTTTATCTGTCCTATCAGCTCATTCTCTCGCATTTAGTTCTCTCTAGCTCTCTTTTACACACTTCCCTCTCTTTCTCTCTCTCTCCTTCTTAGCTTGAAGAGATTTAAGGACAGTGTTGCTCACTGAGTGACACAAAGCACAAGAGACAGACCGGGGTGAATCTCGTCAAACCTGTCAAAAATGGAAAGGTCATATTTAGTTTCATTTAGCCATTTGATTTCATCTTAGTTTAAAAAAATGAAATGAAGTCTTTTTTAAAACCATGATTTTTGAGACAGAATTGTCATTTAAATGTTCCCCATATATTTATATTACAGTTAAAATAATAGAGTATTTTAGTATATTATAGTATTTATTATTTTTATGTATATTATAGTATTTTTTACTACGTAAAATATTGAATGACAATGAGAATAATCACTAAAATAACTACAAATGGGAATTATTACCAGTGTTATTTTAATATCATTTATATACTATAATAATATTTATTAATATTTAGAATTTATTTCTATGCTTTTGGTTTTCATTTATATATATATATATATATATATTTTGTTTTGTGACGCAATTATTTATTGTTTTTATTTCTAATTCAGTTTTTATTAAAATTGACCACGTTCCTCATATAGTTGTATGTAAATATACACTGTATTACAATATTTAGAATCATTACTTTAAAAATGAATTATTACAGGTGTTATTTTAGTATTGCTATACTATAATAATGTTTATTTTTTCATGCTTTCAGTTTTTCTTTTAATTTTATTGTAATTAATTTTGTGCTTTTTTTATTTATTTTTAAATTATTTCCATTTAGCTTTTTTATTTATGTTTTAATTTCAGTAAATGTATTTCAGTTAGTTGACATGGCAACATTTGTAATTTTTCTTACCTTTTCTTACATTTCTAACCTTTTAAATTTTTTCATCTAATATTTATATTTGATTTCATTTCAGCCTTTTTTCAGTTAGTAAAACTGATTTTAAGAGCATGTCAGTTAACAATAACAACACTGATTATTAGAAAAAAATGAAGTGTGTAATAACTATATACAGTATGTTGCTATAATTATATCCTCTGAATTATGATAATCCCAAATTGGGGCCAAAAAAAGTGCTTTATGGTCAAATAATGTCATAGTCCTAAAGCCGTCTTCACTTTCTTCATGCAAAATGAAAATCGTCTTTATTTTGATTTTGGAGTGAAATTTTTGTTTTAGGGTTGAAATATGACCTGGACATTTGCTATCTCTATGCTACTTGAAGGTACAAGTCCTAAAAAATGGCATTTGAAGTCTCAAATGTTAGAATACAGTGTTATAATGACGGTGGGACAGGAAGTGGATTGGATGACGGGCTGCAGCTGGAGAGGAATATTCGCTATAATTATATCCTCTGAATTATGATAATCCCAAATTGGGGCCAAAAAAAGTGCTTTATGGTCAAATAATGTCATAGTCCTAAAGCCGTCTTCACTTTCTTCATGCAAAATGAAAATCGTCTTTATTTTGATTTTGGAGTGAAATTTTTGTTTTAGGGTTGAAATATGACCTGGACATTTGCTATCTCTATGCTACTTGAAGGTACAAGTCCTAAAAAATGGCATTTGAAGTCTCAAATGTTAGAATACAGTGTTATAATGACGGTGGGACAGGAAGTGGATTGGATGACGGGCTGCAGCTGGAGAGGAATATGCAGGGGTGGGGGGCGACGCGGGGACAGGCCTGTCACTAACGGTAAGATCCGCTCCGTCGTCGGGTCGCGGGGAACATGCTCGCTTTCAATCCGCATGAGCGTCAAGCGGAGGCGTTTAGTGTTGTGTGTGTCGGGCCCTGGGGAAGCACTGACCTCACACGAGCCGCTGAGCGACGCCTTTCACCCGCGTCTGCACCGGATGCATCCGGCTGGCATGAAGATTTAGGGTTTCTGAAAGTTACAGGCTCCGAGGAGGTTCCTGTTTTTGATATTTTATGACCCTATTGTAAACACTGGTCAGTGATATGATGGCTTCTGGCTGATGGGATCTGCATACGCAGCCTTTTGTCTGGACTGCTGAACGTCTCCAGCTAAAGCTGTCAGATGCGAGAGCGTCTCCACAGACAGACAGCGAGGGTCAGCGGCGTTCACATCCAAATATGAGACATGTATTAACAAATATGCCTTCTGGCCCCAATAGGCTAGTCCTAGTATAGAGATCTTTAAGCATACTAGAGTACAGTTTTTTTTTATTATTAAAATTCATCTCACAACATGTACTGTTGGTTATGTGTCACTCAGATCTGTCAGCTTTATGATTATATTATATTATATTATGTTCAGTGTTATTTTAGTATTATTTATATACTATTATATTATTTATTAATTACTTTTATTTTTATATTTTCATTTTTCTGTTTATTTTTAGTTTAAGATCTAGTAATTAGTATTTTTATTTTTGTTTTATGTATTTAAATTTAGATTCATTCATTAATTCCTTTATATTAATTTTGGCACTTCAACTTTTTTTTGTTGTTGTTGGTTGCTTAAGGCAATATTTTAGATGATTAAATTATTATATTAAATTATATTTAGCTTTATTAATTATAGAACAGTTAATGACTTTTAATAGTTTTAACAATTTTCATTATCATACGATTATCATATTATGTTGTATTATTATTAGTATTATATTCAAATGTTTTCAGAAAAGTGTCTAATTGTATGTTATTGTTTTAAGCTTTTTCTAATAAATTAATTTAACTTTTTTTTTTCTTTTTAGCCTTTTACTATAGGCCATGATATTTATAACTGTAATAATAATTTATTTACTTATTTGTGAAAAAAGTAACATTAGATTAGGTCTCAACATTTAGCCAACAGTAAAATCCCACTTTATCGATGAAGAGTTCATCAAACGCTGATCAAAGCATATTGCCCAGTGAGATCGTATCATATTCCTGTAGTATTGTGTTCATTTCCATTGCTTTTGATCCAGTTACGGTCTCCATTTATGTATTTGGTCACTGTTTGGATTTGGAGCACAGCAGCGGTTATTGTTCCCAGAGCGATTCAAGAATGGACTCACGCTAATTGGCCCTATCAATCAGGTGAGGGCCCATTTATCAGTCAGCGCCATACTGAACACATTAAAGCACGGCAAGAGCCTCCAATGTATTATTTCATTAATTAGCCTCTAAATCATCAGCCTATCATTTGGTTGTCAGAAGCATTTAAGTTGAATAGAACTCGTGATCATTGCAGGCCCACGAAGGCACGTAGTCACTAAGCTGTAAATTACGACGGGCTAAAGACCACTGATGACGTGGGTTTAGGGCTGTTGATTTTAGAGTGGTCAGACAGTGCTGAAGATTTTTATGAGGTTGTGTTATAGTACGACATGAGACGATTGGCTCGTGGGAACAGCAGTGCACTCACAGCCTGGGCTACGCGTTTATTGCTATGTGAGCTGTATTGTTTGATTGATAAGCTTCCCCCTTTAGTGTTTCTCTATTGCATTCCAACCCTTTCTGCAGCCTAAAGGTATTTTTTACACATAAACCCACAATGATTTCTCACATTAGCTGCTCTAATAGCGGAAAGAATCATATGGTGCCATAGCGATCGTTATCTTGGTTTGCTAGTTTTTGGGTTATCAACCCTCCAGACTGCATTTGCAATGTTGCAAGTTTTAATAGAGTTAGTATTTTGGGACCTTAACCTATGGAAGCTTATTTATGCCACAAACTAAACATATAAAAAATGTTTTTGGACTGTTTTCGCAATTGTGAGTAATTAATTGTGACGTGTAAACTCTGAATTGTACAAAAATAAAAAATGTCTGAATTGCGAGATGGAAACTCATAATTCTGTGAAGTCCAAATTATGAGAAAACTTCAGAACTGTGAGATGTAAACTCAGAATTTAGAGACAAATGTCAGAATTGTGAGATGGAAACGCCAAATTATGAGGAAAAATAGTAAGAATTGCGAGATGCAGACTCAAATTTCAGAGGAAAAAAGTCAGAATTTTGAGAAAAAAATTTGAATTGTGAGATAACTAAGAATTCTTGGAGGGAGGAGGGGGGGGGAGTCAGAATCGTGAAATATAAACCCCAAATTCTAACAAACAAACAAAAGGCAGAATTGCAGGATGGAAACTCAGAATTCCAAGAAAAATGTCAGAATTGCGAGATATAAACTCAGAATTCTGCTGAAAATTTTCAGAATTGCAAAATGTAAACCCCATATTCAGAGAAAAAAAGTCAGAATTGCAAGATGAAAACTCAGAATTTGGAGAAAACCAGTCTGAATTGGGAGATGGAAAAAGTTGCTGTATGTTAGCAATTGTGAGGAAAAAATACCATCTTGTGTGTTAAGAAATATAAAATACAAAGGCTTTACCTGGAAGGATGTTTCTTGGTGGTATAAAGTTTATGAACATATTCTGTTGCTGATTTCCCATTAAAACAGTTAATAAATAGCTGGATTAAAGTGAGTTTGTGACGCTTGAGCTTTGCAGATGTGTTTACGGTCTTGTAAAGGCTTGTAAAGTTGAGCAACTCAGCGGTAAAGATAGGACACTTCTCTACATTGTCTACTGATGCTTCATAAACGCTTCTGAAAGCTGCTTAGATGGTGAAGTTCACATATGTTATATCTAAGAACAAACTCTGAGCAGAGGTCAGCGTGGTGTTTTAAAGCTCCAACCCTAAATCACAGGCATATTAAACATGTTGGGTAAACGAATCCATGGAAAGCCGCTTGTTTCTGATAAACTGCTGTAAATGACTCGCTTGTTGAACATCCCTTGAAAGATGTGGAAGCAAACACTGCATTAGCGGCCCACCGGCAGTTGTTAGCACAGGTAGCACATAAATAATGAAAACTTCCTTAGTTGATGTGCTTGTTTTGCTCATACAGCTAGCAGGTCCAGTCCAGACCTGTTCCTTTGCTGATCATAAATGTCGTCGAGAGTGAAGGCCGCATGCTGCCGTCTTGTTCATCAGGGAAAGATGCTATGCTAATATGGCTTAGCGAGTTGCAAACAGCAGAAGAGTGGAGTTATATGAACTCTGCAGGGTAATAATGAGACAAACTTGTATGTTAGCAAAATGACACAGACCCAAGATGAAAGCAAGATCAGAGCTGTGTGTTTAGAGTGATTCCAGAGCAAAGGTCTCAACATCAAACGCTACTCTGTTTTTCATGAGGACAGGAGATGCTCTGGCAGAGAAATGATCACATTTATGATTACAGTGTTAGTAATGTTACACTAATTTGCATTGTTTTATTCAAAATACATTTAAATTCAGTTTAAAAAAAGATGAAGACTTAAATATTAATTAAAAATATGTAGTCATATGTAAGGAAAGAATGTAAGGTGTAACGAAAATATTATATTATTAATATAAATAGTATAAATATATTTTAAAAATGTATGAATACATGAATACAAAAGATATCATCTCTAAGAACTTGCCACGTGTTTTAAACTAGATTTTTAAATATTTTAAATATTTTTATTTATATTTACATTTTTTATTATTTTTATATTATAGTAAATATTTTTCTTTTTGAAATCATTATGGTTTATCACTGACCCTGCACAGTGAAGGCAGGTTATGTACTGCTACCCTTTTACTGAGTTTTTCAGAGAAAAAAAAGCAACAAACAAACAAGCTTCGTTTGAGGTCTTTAATAAAATGACAGAGGTGGGGTTTACCCATCCTAAAGGGCTTTTTCATGAAGCTTTATAGTCATTACATTTTGTGAAAAGCCCATCTGACCTCATTGTGTGTTGTCAGTAAGAGTGTGCATGTTTAAACTCCCAGATTTATGTTCTGTTTCATTTGTTTGCACTGCAGTGAACTACCTGAGCTCACGGCTAGATTTAAGTAAAAATAAATACAACAAAAAACAAATACTAATCTGAGGGAGTGAGCAGATATTTCATCAGAAAAGGAACGGAAATACATCAACAGTCTTGACCCCATGCGGCTAATCCATTGAGACACACAGGAGATTAGCATGGACGCTAATCAGAGTCTCAGATTCACAATAGCATCTATGAAACTGAATGTACTTATCGCTAAACGATAGCAGTCACTTTTCTAGCCCCGGAGGGAGGATTGTGTTTCATATGCAGAGCCTGATGTTTTTTTAAATGGTGCATCTGTAATGAGCCAATGAGACTCATTTAGCATCTCTGTTATGTAATTTACCTGTAATGGAGCAATGACATCATCTGCCCTGAGCACATGCTTATTGAACCAAATAAGCACATTTTCTCCCGCGGTTGATGACAAGCACCAGAGGCAGCGATCGGGAGGACATTAGCTCAAATACACGACTGCGTTCAAAGACGAGCGTCCACGCTCAACTCTCTTACGGATGAGGTAAGCAAGAAAACCTGCTTGACCTCCCGTGACCTTTCATGCGATCAGCTGATTTTTTGATTTTTGACTGTAAATCTATAATTTGTTCTAGGGCTGCATGATTAATTGAATGCGATTGTCATGCGCATCTTGTCAGTAAAGCCGGTTCTGTGATTAGTAGTAAATATCCAGCACGTGCTTTCAGATGGAGCAGCGTTTATTACACAGAGCCGTAGTTCACTGACAAGCTACGCAAAATCGCGTCCATAATCGCAGACGATTTAATCGCGCGATTATGAAAT
>NW_015655573.1:98299-102492 GCF_001515625.1 Sinocyclocheilus rhinocerous | reverse complement strand
TACTCCAAACTCACTTCATAACGTCAGTCGAGTGTTTGAAATAAATCCTTCTGTGAGATGATGTACACAGAATAACGCAACATATTTCATAGTATTCTAAGCAGTGATAAAAGCTGTGTCGATTAGCATTGCATTATTATATACTTTATCATAATAAAAATTATAATAAGACGAACTCAGATAAACCATATATTTTCACGATAGGACTATTTTTGAACTGGTTGTTTGCTAGTATGCAGATTGACCCGCTTAGTCCTTTCCTGACTGTATTTGCAGCTCATGTCCAAGCGTTTGTTGGGGCGGTCGTGTAGAAACGAGGCAAACACATCCAGAGTTTGAACTTCAGTCCAAAATAAAAAAAAACAGTCTGGATGGGGTTCATGCCCAGATACACAGTGTTTGCTCTCCTACGGCCCAGTTCTGCGTAAAAGCTCCAGTTCCACCAGCATAAGCATCCCGAGTGTAGTAAACGCAACCGTTTCTGTTTCCCACAATCCATCACACCTGGCAATAAGATGTTGGGGTTTTTTTCCCCTACGCTTATTTTAAAAGGCCTTTTATCATTGGATTCCTGAAGGGTTAGTAGCCGTGCACTTATCAAGGCTCTGACGCAAGCACCGGCACTCCTGGAGGAAGGATTGAGGTGCTGTTTGGGTGGAGAAAGAGGAATAACACATTTCGCTTGGATTTCCTGGTGGTGCAGATTAGATTGGGGGAAGAGATTGGGACGTCTGGGTTCGAGTGAGCGAGAGCTTGGCCTGTGCTCAAGAGACGCCACAAAAAGAAAAAAGGACCAAGTGGGCCAAGTGCTGCAAGAAAGATTTGCGACAGGAAATGAGCGAGATCTTAGGAAGTCATTTAGCGGTTCCAGAGCTTCAGCGCGAGCAATTACGCCAGCTTTGTCTAGCACTGGCACTCAGATCGCGTTACTGAAAGGTTTGCGGAGGATTCGCTGGATTTTTATGCTTTCTGTGGAAAATGAGTGGCGCATGTCTATAAAAACATGATGAATACTAAGAGTAATAAAAAGATGATACTAAGGGTGCTGCGATACAACTGGTTGTATGCCAACTGGGCAAAGTCAAAATTGCTCTCCTCTAAGCATAGTTTTGATGTTTTAATTACATTTTTATTTCTATTTTATTTTGAGTCTTTTTTATTTTATTTTGTGCCTTTTCAAAATCAATGCACTAACAGGTTTCATTTTAAAATGTTTAATAGTGTTCAATTTATAATTATTACTAATTAAGCTGTATTTTCATATGTAATACAGATGGGTTGTATAAAGGTTTAAATTTTCTTAATATACCAAGTATCACAAACTGCAATTATTTTGTAGCCATTTTTTATTATATTGTAGTGTGTTTTGAAAAATGTACAACAGCGTTTTAGTGCCATGTAAAATAATAATAATAATAATAAACAAATCTAAGATTACGAGAATAAAGTAATTGTATTTTTAGAAAAACAGTATTATTTATTCGAGAATAAATTCGTAGCAATACAAAATTAAAGTTGTAATATTTTGAGAATAAAGTCAAAATTCTAAGAATAAATTCTCAAAATATTTTGTCGAATCTCATATTGCTATACCTTTATTCTCATTATCTTAGCTGTATTCATTCATTTATTTAGTTGCACTAAAATGTGTTTTAGTTCTGTTTAATTTTTTCTAGTTGATTTTAATTTTTATTTCAGTTTTCTATTTAGTTTTTAGCACAGTTTTGAATTTAGAATTTTATTTTTAACATTAATGACTTAAAAAAAATTTTTTACTTTTTTACTTTTTCCATTGTTTTAATTTATTTTTTACTTTTTATTGTAGTTTTTGTTTTAGTATTTTAGGGCTGTCACAGTTAATGATCCTACTGATATAATTTCAAAATGTTCATTTTCTAATTATTGCTAATCTAGTGGCATTTTCATGTGTAATATATTTATTTAAAAAAATATATATGTTATTTATTTAGTTTGGAAACTAAATTTTAGTTTCATTTTTTTTCTGAAATTGAAACTTTTTGTTAGATTTTGTTAACGATAATAACACTGCCTCAAGTCTGATTTGTTCGGTCTCTAGATATTGCTAGTTGTGTGTGATTGATTAATACTAAGTGTCAGGGGTTTGTACAAATCACACCCTAAGTTTGAGCAAGAGTAATAGAGATGCTCATATCACCAGTGTTTTTATTGTGTTTGGGCACTAGCACAGCGAATTCATGCACGGTTTGTCAGAGTTAACCGCTCTGAAAGATTATCAGGAGCCAAGAGGACATAATTTAAGATAATTTAGCATTCATAATAAAAATTTATGACTCTCAGAAGTATTTCTGTACTGTTCTCTAAAGCGATTGTTTTTTATCTGTTGATTTATGCATTTTTCTTGGTCATGAGGAAGTGTAATCTAGCAATAGAATGGGAGTATGTGAATACAAACAAGTTTTAGATGTATGAATTTCCTGGAATTCAACCACTATCCACAGGATGTGATGCAAACGTCCAAGTAATGTTTCGTAACGTGGGTGCCGGGTTGTGGTCAGAATATCTGAGGTGATGGAACCTGCCGAGTTCAAGTTATTGACGTCCAAAACTGTGTAAAACATTGGATTTGCTCTAATGTAGAACACATTGAGCCTTTAAAGACGACATGAATATAAATACACACATACTGTCACAATGACAGAGAGAGTGTGAGTAAAAGAAGGAAAATCGGCTGAGATTTTCACCTTTTATTCTCCAGCGTTCCTCTGTGGATTCTCACTTAGAACAGGTGGCCAAATCCACTTTCTTATTAAAGCAAGAGAAAAGAACAGGAAACGGGGCATTTTCCACTCCAGCAAGACACAAACAAGCCCTGTGTCTTCTGGAAACAATTAGGAGGAGCACAGTTGTGCAGCCAGGCATATGATAAAAGAGAAGTCTGGACTTTAGAAGCCGGTCCACCTCTCTCTCTCTCTCTCTCTCTCTCTCTCTCACACACAACCTCATTAGTAATGGCAGTCTGAGCTGTACCTAATTGAGATGCTTAATCTGTACTGAAAGCCAGAAAATGTTTTGAGAAAAAACATTGTATATGTGATAACCATGGTACAAGTGGAATAATTGACCCACTGAACTGTTAAAAATGAATGCACATCTGAGGTGTAACAGTTTCTCCAGTGTTTTTATTGTGTTTGGGCCCGAGCACAGGGAATTCATGCACGGTTTGTCAGAGTTAACCGCTCTGAAAGATTATCAGGAGCCAAGAGGACATAATTTAAGATAATTTAGCATTCATAATAAAAATTTATGACTCTCAGAAGTATTTCTGTACTGTTCTCTAAAGCGATTGTTTTTTATCTGTTGATTTATGCATTTTTCTTGGTCATGAGGAAGTGTAATCTAGCAATAGAATGGGAGTATGTGAATACAAACAAGTTTTAGATGTATGAATTTCCTGGAATTCAACCACTATCCACAGGATGTGATGCAAACGTCCAAGTAATGTTTCGTAACGTGGGTGCCAGGTTGTGGTCAGAATATCTGAGGTGATGGAACCTGCCGAGTTCAAGTTATTGACGTCCAAAACTGTGTAAAACATTGGATTTGCTCTAATGTAGAACACATTGAGCCTTTAAAGACGACATGAATATAAATACACACATACTGTCACAATGACAGAGAGAGTGTGAGTAAAAGAAGGAAAATCGGCTGAGATTTTCACCTTTTATTCTCCAGCGTTCCTCTGTGGATTCTCACTTAGAACAGGTGGCCAAATCCACTTTCTTATTAAAGCAAGAGAAAAGAACAGGAAACGGGGCATTTTCCACTCCAGCAAGACACAAACAAGCCCTGTGTCTTCTGGAAACAATTAGGAGGAGCACAGTTGTGCAGCCAGGCATATGATAAAAGAGAAGTCTGGACTTTAGAAGCCGGTCCATCTCTCTCTCTCTCTCTCTCTCTCTCTCTCTCTCTCTCTCTCCGAAGAGCGTTGAAACAGCCGAGGAGAGCAGCATCTGAGCAGCTTCATCTCCTGAGAAGCCTTTAGTAGATGCATCAGCACTTCTTTTAGTATTGTTTATTTGGGAGGAGGGATTTAAAACTCTTAGTGTAACATTTTGGTGTGTAACTCGTCCTGCAACCTTTGTGCTAAATGAGCTGATTTTGTTTGGCAGATATTAAAAATATTGAAGCTCGTTTCCTCTACGGGATTAAAA
>NW_015655573.1:90411-98289 GCF_001515625.1 Sinocyclocheilus rhinocerous | reverse complement strand
CAATCATTCTTTTTTTTTTTCATCAGAATTGCGAAATGTAAACTCGCAACTCTGGGAAGAAAAGTAGGAGTTGTGTGATATAAACTTGCAATTGCAAGAAAAAAGTCAGAATTGTGAGATAAAGTTACAATCGCATTTTTTTTTATTCCATGGCAGAAAAAAATTAAACAATTGCAAGATGTAAACTCAGAATTCTGAGATAAAAAGTCAGAATTGTAAGATATAAACTCAGAATCGCAAGACGTAAACTTGAAATTGTAAGATATAAAAAGAATTGTGAGATATAAAATTGGAATTTCAAGATATAAACTCGGAGTTGCAAGACAAACTCAAATTTGTGAGATATTACCTTGAAATTGTCAGATATACACTCAGAATTGCAAGTTATAAAATTGGAATTTCAAGGCAAACTCGGAGTTTCAAGATATAAACAGAACTGCAAGACATTAACTCAAAATTGTGAGATATTAACTTGAAATTGTGAGATATAAACTCAGAATTGTGAGATATGAACTCGGAATTGTAAAATATAAACTCAGAATTGCAACTTATAAACCTGGAAAAAAAGTCAGAATTCTGAGATAAAAAGTCGCAGGTACCTTTTTTTGTCCCATGGTGGAAACAGAAAATTGCAAGATGTAAACTTGGAATTGCAATTGTATTTGATTGTATTGTTTTGATCATTAAAGGTGGGGTAAGCGATTTTCCAAAAACGCTTTAGAAAACTGATTCGGGCCGACTAGCAAAACAAACTTGTAACCAATCAGCAGTAAGGGGCGTATCTACTTATGATGTGATTGTTTTGGTGATTTCAAATGTCAACATTGGCTACTAGAAATCGCTTACCCCACCTTTAAACTAAGCATTTAAATACTAAGACATAGTTTAATGAGAGATAGAATGGTGGCTGATAATTGTATCAGTTTCTATATCTGCTATACTGCCATAAAGATCTCATTGATTTACATTACAAGCCATCAGAATTTCATCCTACTTTGTGCCATAAATATCAGCATCTCCCCCAAATTGCATATTTTTGCTCAATTTGGGCCTCTGGATAAAACGGTGGTGTTTTTCCTCCATATTATGAGCCTTTAAAGCCTGATGTATCAAATATGATACTCAGAAATAACAAATATGCAAACTTTTGTCAGGCTTTACAGGGTTAACCTCACTCTTTCTCGAGGCAGCACCTCGATGTTTTCTGCATATTGTGTTACACTTAACTCATTATTGTCCATGTGAAGAGTCCTACATCTCCGTGGATATTTCTAAAACGTCCACATAATTTGTTTAGGGCACTTTTTTAGGTCGGTTTCTTCGTTAGTATGCATTAACTGAGAAATTATACCTGCACGAGTGAGGACAGGCGAGACAGTTACTTGGAAGCGGGGTCTCTTTGTGGGAGTTATTTTAGGAGCCAGGCAAATTTTATCCTACAGTAATTGCGTTACGGGTATTGTCTTCTGAAGAAAGACTGAGAACAGTAAGTGGGTTTGAAAATCCGGGGTATTAAAATGTGCTCTCGGCATAGCGTTTCCATCCATCAGCCGGTGGGACACGCACAATCAGTTTTAGCGAGAAACTCCGTAACCTAATTACAGTGAGTCAGCTCATCGTGTCCCTATGAAAACCCAGCGCTCATCAGCTGATGAAAGTTATATTTCAGTATTATGCCGTCGCACAACCTCACTATTCAAATGAATTTCTCTCAAGGCTTGTCTTGTGTTTCCGAGTGCTGCACCTATGATACAACATGTGCTTTCATAACTCTGTATGATCATCAAAGACGGTCGCTGCCGCTTGTTTTGTGTCCTCAGAGGACGCTGGGAGCTCTTCGCCGACGCTAATCAAAGCCTGGCAGATGCATCGGCTCAGTTTTTAGCATACCATCCAGCTTTTGCACAAATAAAATATGTAAAAAGAAAGAAGAAAGATGATTTATTCACATCTGTTCTGTTCTGTCACGACTAAATCTTCAAAAGTGGGACACGCACAATCAGTTTTAGCGAGAAACTCCGTAACCTAATTACAGTGAGTCAGCTCATCGTGTCCCTATGAAAACCCAGCGCTCATCAGCTGATGAAAGTTATATTTCAGTATTATGCCGTCGCACAACCTCACTATTCAAATGAATTTCTCTCAAGGCTTGTCTTGTGTTTCCGAGTGCTGCACCTATGATACAACATGTGCTTTCATAACTCTGTATGATCATCAAAGACGGTCGCTACCGCTTGTTTTGTGTCCTCAGAGGACGCTGGGAGCTCTTCGCCGACGCTAATCAAAGCCTGGCAGATGCATCGGCTCGGTTTTTAGCATACCATCCAGCTTTTGCACAAATAAAATATGTAAAAAGAAAGAAGAAAGATGATTTATTCACATCTGTTCTGTTCTGTCACGACTAAATCTTCAAAAGTGATGTCAATTCTGATGTTCCTTCCGCTTTGCTACATGAACGGAGAGAGATGAGCATGCAGCGATGACCGAATGTGTCTAGCGTCTGTGGACGTGAAGGTCTCAGGGTTATGACTTCATCATGACTGAGTCTGAGTTCAAACAGTTCAGCTCCTAATGTGAGAATTCTGCTTCTCATCCCTGTAACTCATCCTGACAGAACTGAGGCTACTTTTCTCCTCCATATTTCACTGCATTTCTGTTTTAAGCCTATTTATTAATTTATTATGAAGCTTACTTTTTATATTATTATTATTATTATTATATTTTGAGGATTAAGATTTTTCATTATTATTTGCATGAAAATTAAGCAATTGTTATTACCATAACATATTAAGTTAAATACAATATTTTATACATGATAATTGTATTTGTTGTACTGCCTTCAGTTTATTCTGATTTAAATAATAAAAACAAAAAAACATTCAGTTTAAATTTTACTAAAATTGAATAAAAAAATAACACTTATAAGGTAAAAATATTGTTAAATAGTAATAAGAAAATATTGTATAGTGTATTATAGCATGTATTGTATTATAATTCTGATTATATTATTAGATGTTGTGTTTTGTATTACAGTGGGTTTAGAAAAGAATCAGCCCCTTTTAAAATAATCACATTTTGTTGCTTTGCAGCCTGAAATGAAGACGGATACAGTTTTTGTTTTTTCCAGCTGTATTTACAATACATTTACTTGTATTGTTTTTATTTTATTTGGTAATGATATTTTAATGAGAATCACCATAATATTTAATATTAAATTTTTTCCTATTTCATTTAAATGTAAAAAATGTAAATGTAAAATTGAATATAAAAATAGTTTTTATACAGTAAAAATGTTGTTTTATTATAGTAAGGTGAAAATTTTATATATATATTGTATATTGTATTATAATAATGATAATTTAATGAGAATGACCATATGTAAATAAAAAACATTTCAGATTTAAATAAATATGTTTTTAAAAAGATTTACTATACTTTAAATGCAGCTAAAATTGAATATAAAATAGCTTTTATACAGTAAAAATATTGTTTCATAGTAAGGAGAAAATATTGTATTAGTGAATATTGCATTATAGTAAGATTAATTTAATGAGATTAACCATATGTAAATTACAAATCAATTTAAATATTCTACTGCATTACAGTAATGAAGGGAAAATGTTTAAAAACTGTCATGAAAATCTTTTTTAATGGTCCTAAAACAAGCATCATTTTCTTATATATTTTCTATTGTGATTTTCAGGTGAAATGTGTCTTGTGTCTTTCATGAGGTTGGCTCTCTCGGCTCAAGTGACAAAATGTTGACTCAGTTTTAGGAGTTGGCGATGTACAGCGTCATTCCAGACAAACAGGGAGGCTGAACGCTCTGAATGTATAAATCTCCCTAGATGCGTCATGGGTTGAGTTTGAGGCTGTGCAGTCATTCAGCCGGGCTTCATCACTGAGAGAGACTGATGGAAAGATTAACAATGTTTGGAATCCGTCTCATGATTTCACGTCCTCTATTACATTTTTGGACAATGTAGATGCTTCCCACAATTCCCTCATGCTGCAGTGTGTGGATACAGTAGCTAACGCTGCAGATTGTGTTCCCATGCCACACTCAGAAGGAGGCGGGGCCTCACTGTGCACCACCTCTGATTGGTGGATGATGGATTGACGCTCGTAAAAAAAAAAAAAAAACAGGAAGGTACTTGGACTGTGCCTTTTTGACGCATTCCTGGTGTCTATAAAAACATGTCTGCAAGGCGGGGGAAAATCCTGAAAGTCCACAGTCATCTCTCGGGCCCCGGGCCCCTCACTTTCCCCAGGGCTCAGCTGTGTGAAAGCACACTTTTGTGCTCCGGTCACCAATCCCTCTGCTGAGGTGGACTTCCAGTGTTTTTCCTGGCAGCTTTTGGACAAACACGCACCAAATTACGTCGCAAGCAAGCACCCTGTGTCAAACACATGACAAATAGTTTCATTTGGCATTATTGGGGAAAGTCAAGGAAGTTAACGAGCATGAGGCAGAGGCTGGAAAGAGGGAAGTGTTTTAAGAAGGTGTGTCAATGGAGTTATAGGGTGTGAATGATGTGACGGCAAGGCAAACAAGCTGTTCACGGCTTTAGGAGTTTAGTTAGACTGTGTGTTTATCCTCCTTTCGTTAAACTGGGCTAGACTGATATGATTTTTACAGCAGTAGATAGAATTCCATAATTTTTCTTTTTAAGAAAATATGAATAGTGCTACAATGTTATGGTGTTGTGGGTGGTTGCTAGGGTGTTTTAAGTGGTTACTAGGTTGTCTGAAAGTGTAATATAGTTGTAAAATCTTAAATTAGATAGATAGATAGACAACAGACAGACCAGGGTGGAAGATCACTTAATTTCCCAGAATGCACAGTTGGGTGATTGCCAGTGCATCCAAGGCATTAAAGTAGTTGTTATAGTGTTATGGGTGGTTGCCAAGGCATTGCTGAGTGGTTGCCATGCTGTTTTGGATGGTTACTATGCAGTTTCTAAAGTGTAAAGTAGCACTAATAATTACATCAAGGATTGTCTTATTTGAACATGACAGACTGTAACCGTGTTAATTAACCCACATGTATGTTTTAGTTTTCCTTCTGTTTGGGGTCACACACAGGACATGTTTAAGGAATGAATTCTGCCAGACAGATTTCTTAGAGACACACAGGCTGTGCTGTTTGAAACACATTTAAAGCGATTCAGCATGTGTGTGTGTGTTGAGGGGGAGTGTGTTTATGAGTCGCCCGGCTGATTAAGGAACGGTCCAGAATGCCGTTTTAATTGAAGCGGTTTTTCTCGCCTGCTTCTAAAAACAGCGCAGCTACGCATTCCTGTCGCGAGTGCCGTCCTCGACATGAAAGCCCTACCACCATCCACACGGCTATTAGCATGCGCTCTGAAATCAAGCGCTCACCTGCTTCAGCGCCCAAAACGAGCACGCATTCATCCAGCACTCGAGTCGAGTGTGTACGTATATATTGAGCCTGAGTGTTTGCCATTAGCCCTGATTCTCTTTCAGCCTCATAAATAATTAATTGGAGCACAATGATAAAGAGCTTCATGCTCATATTTGTCCTCAGTTACACTCGTGACGTTCAAGTGGGGTCACATGGAAGCTTGTTTGTCACTGAAAAAAAAATAAACAAGGTAATTGCGACTTTTTATCTCGTAATTCTGATGTTTTTTATTGCAATTGCGAGTTTACATCTTTCAATTCTGACTTTTGATATATGGTGTGATAAAAACTCGCACTTGCATGTTATAAAGTCAGAACTGTGAGATATAAACTCACAATTGCGAGTTACACAGTCAGCATTCTGTGATATAAACTCGCAATTGCGTGTTATGAAGATGATGATGAGACCTGCGAGGTATAAACTAGCAATACTGAAAAATAAGGTCAGAATTGTGAGATATAAGCAATCCTGACCTTTTTTTTCTCAGTTTATATCATGCAATTCTGATTCACAATTGCAAGTTGCAAGTTTATATCTCGCAATTCTGACATTTTTCTCTCAAACTCGTAAACTCACAGTCAATTGCAAGTTTATATCTTGCAATTCTGACATAACTCACAATTACGAGTTTGTATCTTTCAATTCTAAGAAAAGGTCAGAATTAAGAGATATAAACTCTGAATTGCGAGAAAAAGGTGGAATTCTGAGTTTATATCTCATTATTCTGATTTTTTTTTCTCAGAATTTTGAGGAAAAAGTAAGAATTTTGAGATATGAACTCAGAATTGCGAGAAAAAAAGTCAGAATTACCTTTTTTATTTTTTATTTTTAATCCCGGAGCTGAAACGGGCTTCCTTAGGGTCAGAACACTCTCCACATGGGCAGATTTTCCATGTTTCGAGCAGCTGTTGGGTGCCGGGGTCAAAGGTGCGAGGGAATGTAGTGTTACTTTATTGCTCTTTCTCCCAGAGGTCAGTGATGAGGGCCTAACTAAAAAATGCTCTATTTACTGACCCGCTATTAAACATTGTTGTGATTATGAATCACTGTAACTGGGGAATTAAAAAGCATGCACTTGTATTTACAGGAGGCTTTTTGGTTTTTACACTTCAGCGGTTCTCTGCTACCATTCTAGAACCGGCTGTTCTTCCAAGAAAAAGATTTTTGTCTCGGAGCACGTTTTTGGGTCAGATAGGATCCTTTGCACCAAAACATGTCAAGCTCTGGTCTCTATGCAACAGCTGAACTAAACAGATACAGTTTAGCTGAAAGATGTGATGTTAATTAGGTTCCAGAAATATTGGTGAGGTTTGTTCCACCGCAGGCTCCTGCTGACAGACTTTTGGTCCATTTTGCATTTAGATTACAACAAAAAACTTAACCAATCGCAGTTCATCTTGATCTCTTTAGGGTACAAGTCAGTCTGTTGAACGGTTATGCAGTAAACAACTAACGGAAATGTATATAGAGTTTGTCCAAATTTCTGTCCATCCAAAAGTAAAAAGTACTTAATTTCTCAGACAGTTTTAGAAAATACAGTTGTACTCATGGATATTTATCTGTCACTCCAATATTTTAAACTGTTCACAATCAGGGTTATTTTAGTATAATCTATTTACTATTGTACTTTTATTTTTATTTTTATACTTTGTTTTCATTTTAATTTTAGTTACATTTTTAGTAATTTTGTTATGTGCTTTTGTCATTTCAACACAATGCATGTTTCAAATGACTTATGTAAATGTTCGGGCAGATTGCTGAAAACCCGGCCCGTGCAGTGACAGTATCCCACAATTCCATCCCAGCGTTCCCCGAGGATGACTCTCTGCATACAGAACATTCTCCTGTTCACAATCAGGGTTATTTTAGTATAATCTATTTACTATTGTACTTTTATTTTTATTTTTATACTTTGTTTTCATTTTAATTTTAGTTACATTTTTAGTAATTTTGTTATGTGCTTTTGTCATTTTTATTAGTTTTTGTTTATTTTAAATATCACTATTATTTCAAGTTAGTAATTTTAGTGCTTCAACTTAAACTAAATGAAAATTAGAAATGGTGCCTCGGCCACTAATTGAAATAAGTTTGTAATACTTTTATTTTTATACTTTGTTTTCATTTTAATTTTAGTTACATTTTTAGTAATTTTGTTATGTGCTTTTGTCATTTTTATTAGTTTTTGTTTATTTTAAATATCACTATTATTTCAAGTTAGTAATTTTAGTGCTTCAACTTAAACTAAATGAAAATTAGAAATGGTGCCTTGGCCACTAATTGAAATAAGTTTGTAATATGTTTTTCTTGTAATTTAATTATTTTATTTCATTTTATTTCAATTAACAAAATGTTTTATTAGTTTGCGTTTTAGATAACCTTCGCAATTTGCAGTTAATTTTCCCATTTCCCATTTTTTGAGTAAAACAGAATATTTAACAAAAAAAAAAAAAAAT
>NW_015655573.1:78959-89716 GCF_001515625.1 Sinocyclocheilus rhinocerous | reverse complement strand
ACTTAGAGGGGAGGGGCTTAATGAGATGAGGCCTTGTTGATGTCAGCAAAAATGAAAGTATTTCAGAGGTGGAGAAAGTTGACTTTTGACTTTTGTCTCTTTGCAACATCGATACTTGTTGAACTGAGTTGAGTCAACACTGAACTGAGCTGAATAATGGCACCATTGTCATCTGTAGAGCTTCTTTATAGCTAAAAATTTATTTCATTCACAACTTATGCATTTTGCAACATTAACACTGTTTTTTTTACTGTGAAATTGCTTTGAAACAATCTGTATTGTATAAAGCACTATATACATGTGACATGTGACATTAGGCTGGGACTGCGAATCGCTTGTTTTAGCTGATTGGCAGGTCCAAGCACAACTCTTAGAAATAACAGCATGCTCGATCAATTTTTCAACTGAACATTTAACAAGCACGACTTTTAGAAATAACAGCGTGCTCGACCAACACTATGCATGTTTCAAATGACTTATGTAAATGTTCAGGCAGATTGCTGAAAACCCGGCCCGTGCAGTGACAGTATCCCACAATCCCATCCCAGCATTCCCCGAGGATGACTCTCTGCATACAGAACATTCTCCATTCAGATCCTAACCACAGGAGTGTGTCTAGAGATCAGCGAGGAGCGCGCAGGGGTGGAGGTGAAATTATGCTTTTATACTCGGCGTCTTGTGCCAAGCCTGGGTTTATGCTACAGCTGATGTACTAGGAGGGAAAATTGAATCTTCTCCCAGACTTAATCCTCAATTGCTCCACCTGTAATGCATTTTGGACTCACACGTTCGGTTCCCCCACAGTTTCATGCTTATATTTCAGCTTTTTCTGCAGCAAGACCTGAACCCAGAGTGTCTGATTATTTATCACAGGCCGGGCGAGATGTTTCAGACTGGCAGTTTTAAAATGTTTTGAGACTTGCAAATAGATTTAAGTGTAAACACCTCCAAGTCTGCGTACAATTATTCTTTTCTCATGTATAACTTTGGCTTGAGCGCGTCTTTCCGATGGAACTGAATGTTCGAGAGCGTCGTGACACATTCGTACACTAAACATGCTGGAAATAGCCTCACATTAATGCATTTGAGAGATCAATCTGGATTCGTTACGAAAGTGAGCAGAAAACATTTAGACGTTTAGAGAGTACAAAAAGTTAAATATTTGATCATTGCATCTTATCGCGTGGAAAATGTAGTGCCCCTTAGTGGCAAACCTGGGAATGGCGTCAGCATTTTAATTGGATTTTTGCCAATTATTTTCAACTAAGAATATGTTGTGTGGTACAGATGAAACACAAATGTCTCCTGCATTACTTTAGTCCAGGGTCATTATAGTTACATTTAAATGTAAATTTAAATATAAATAAATAAATAAATAAATCAGATATTTTTGTTACTTGAAATAAAATACATGTTCAAATTTGTTTTATATTTAGCTTTTTAACTTGATGAACTAAAATATCTAAAACTGAAATAATAAAAGTTAAATAGAATGTAATAAAATTTATGAAATATTATATATATACAAAATGTAATATATATAAACCAAAAACTACTTAAAAAATGACAAAAACACAATAAAAATACTAAAATATTAACTAAAATAGAAAATATAGAAATAAAAACGGATTCAAAATATTAACAAATACTATAATAGTACCTCAATGATAATCTTGGCTTTCTGCATTTTAAGACCACTTAAGCTCCTTTATACCATTTATAATATTCCATAATGCCAAATGAGCTTTTCCTTTAACATATTTCCCACTAATTGCATTAATCTATGATGACCTAACATCATAATACAGGATTTAGACATTTGTTTTAACAGGGGCATTTCCTTATCTTCAGAAACGGCTCTGCTGTGTTCGCGCTAGGATTTTTCCCTGCAATTTTTAACCTTATCTTTATTTTGCTGTTTGGAGGACATGACGCAAGGACTTAATATTAGTTGGCCCTCAACTGACCCAAGAACCGAGACCGGAAGAGACTGTTGCCTCTGCAGCTTTCCAAACAAGCACTCCCACATTCCCTGCAGCCGCTCCTCATCGGTGGGAGGCCGGGAAACTCAGAGCGTGGACATCCATCAGACTCTTAAAATGCCTCGGCTGCCAGTTTCTGTCCAGCCAACGGAGAGATGGTCCTTAGTTCCTGTGCTAGAAACTGGTTTTCTTCCTCCTGGGAATTCTGCCCACACTGCGAGTGCCTGTGTGAATGGCAACCAGATTGGGAATACCATCATTCATAGGATTTTTGTTTGATCTCGTTCTTGCAATGATAGGGAGTCGTGTTTATCAGTGAATGTTAACTAGCCACTAATACATTAGAGGAAAACTGCTCAGCAAGAACTAATAGCCAAGAAAACCAAATGATGGTCATATGATTTTTGTTTGATCTTGGTGGGGCATTAATAGGGAATGTTAACAAACTGTAAACTTTTACTGTAAAGTCATCAAGAACTTATACTGAAGAAAATAAATGCATAAAAATATGAAATAATTCTTCGTGAATTAAATTCATATAATTATATTAATAATCAATAATTATTAGTGAATGGTAATGAACCATGAAATTTTAGGTCTGCAAGAACAATACAGAAGACATTTTGAAATAATTTTAAATAGTAATATTAAATAATTCTTCAAATCTGGGGCTGATAGATTATTAATGAACTATAAAATTTGTGACTTTCATATGAATTTTGTTTGATATCACAAGGAATCATGATTATCAGTCAATGTTAATGAACTATAACATTCACTGTAAAATAAAAACCAGTCAGCAAAAGCCAATACCAAAGAAGAAAATCAAAAAAGTGAGATAAAATCAGATAAACACATCAGCCTACATGTAGTGTCATTTCACCTTTTGCACAGCATACACATAAAAAATAATAAAGTTGTTTAATATTTAGGTTTAAAAAAAGTATTTTGTGATTTCACTTTTTCTTTTCAAATGTGAAAAATTTATTTCCCGCCAGTTAATCGGACCCCACACACGGAAAGGTCCTGATAATGACGTCAGTGTAGGTGAGTTATAAAAATAAAACGGGGAAGAAAGCACATGGACGCGAGCAGCTGAAATCAATAAATCAACTGATTGATGCTCTGAATCGGGTCTGATCGGGATACGGAGCAGCGCGCGCTCTCTCTGTTTAAGGACCGCTTCGCGAGCGACGGGACACTGGCCAATACGATCCAAAAGTCACGGAAATCTTTGTGTAGCGAGAGTTTCCACGCGTGAAAATGATCCAAGAGGGGGAATAATCCGAGAGCACGCGAGAGAAACAAAAGAGGGAGCGCGAGGGAGAGAGAGAGAGATCACTGATGATGATGAGGAGGAGGAGGAGGATGGTGGTGGCCTAGAAACATCAGGAATTCCTCGTTCCGCTCGACTGGATCCCAAGACGATGGGGGATTTTACGCATTGCAAAGAAAAGGGACTCGCTTTTCTCCTCCGCGCACCCCGGCTTTACTTTTGACTTTGAGGATGCGTTGAAGTCTCCCAGTCCGAGAGTCACTGGCTCACGTGAAAAGGAACAGCGGCTCTGCGCATTAATGCGTGTGTGCGCGAGCGCGTACGCGTGCTCTCCCGTGACCGATGGCACTGGAATCCGTGCGCAACGGCTATGTGCGCACTTGTGTCACTCCCGTGGAGCAGGACTGCTGGCACTCGTGCTTGGCTCTCGTGTGGAGCCGTAGGAGCCTGTCCTCGGCCGTGTGCGTCGCCTCGCTGTCCGTGCTGCTCGCGCTGCTCGCTCAGTCCGCGGACTGGGACGCGGAGCGCGCACACGCGCACTCCGGCTCTCACTTGGTGACGCTCGTGGAGCTCGTGTGGCAGCTGCTCTCGCCCGTCTTCACGCTCGTGTGTGCCTTCTTCTGGGTGGGTGTGTATCTGCTCCGCTGCGGGGTGCTCATCCGCACGGCCGTGTTCCTGCTCACCGTGTGCCATCTGGGCGAAGCGGCGGCGCAGTCGCTGTTGGATGCGCAGCAGCTGTACTCGTTCACGGCCACCGCGCTGGTGCTGCTCGCCTGCCTGGCCAGCGGGGCGCTCATGGTGGTGCGGCTGGGTCAGGGCATCTCCGTGCTCCTCTTCATCAGCATCATCAGGACCGTATCGCTGCTGTCGCTGCAGAAGGTGCGCGCCAGCTGGAGACCCTACCTGGCGTACCTGCTCGGGGTGCTGGGGGTCCTGTTGGCGAGGTATGCGGACAGGCTGCTGCCGGAGCAGGGCGCATCACACCGGGAGGGATCGAGGGGAGATATTCCGGTATTTAAGAGGCGCAGGAGGTCCAGCTCCGTAGTCTCGTCAGACATGGCACAGCACGGCCAGCCCAGGAGCAAATCTCACAGGCGGACATCGCTGCCCTGTTTGCAGAGAGACCAGGTATGTCCTCTTTATTGATAGTGCTGCTATCGATCGCAAACGACAATCGGAACGGGAACGTCTTTAGAAGTCCGATCGTGATCGTTTACTGTAACTGCTCGCGTATTAGCTGATTAAAACATGACATTGTTATTATTCCTGCCGCTTTCGATCACAAGAACAACAATAATGCCGCGTCAGGACGGGCTTTAAACACTTTTTAGGCTGTATTGCTTCTGAATTAGGAAATTAAGCAGCTGTTTAACAACACGACTGTCTTAATGTTGCTTTTGCTGCTATTGATCATATTAATAAAAAAAAAATAGGTCACACGTTAGTGTTTGTTTGCATAAATTATAGTAGTGGTACTAATTTACTGCATGCACTTACTGCTGTTGTAAGGAATTATAATACCATAATGCAATGTAAAGTGTTACCTCTTATTATTACATGATCATAAATCTATGAAAATGTATTTCTGTTGGTTGTGTTTTTCCAGAGGTTTTTGTTTTCCCTGCCACTTACTTGGATACTTGGAATGCTTTCACTCAAGCATGCATTCTTAGATTTCATGTGTGACATAATATCAGCAGGAAAAGCTCATGGCTAAAGCAGTGAAAGCAGTGAACTTTGAACTCTTGTACTCTATTTGGTGTGTTTTTGATTTTACAGCTGTGCTGACATGCATTGTGTTATATTTTAAATTAGCACATAGACGAAAATCTCACAGAACTAGCATGCATATAGACTACAGTGGAGATTTCTGCACAACGGGGTTGCAAAAGCATGTAGAAGTGTGTTTGTGCATATTAGAGGTATTTTACATACACACAGGTACAGAGGACTGTGTGTAGCACAATTTGGCTTGTCAACGGGATGTCATGGTGTTTGGCTGCATGTACAGTAAAGCAGTACATTTCTTAAGCTATGTAGCTTAAAAGAACGTAACATGATCAGACACCTTATTTTTGTAAATTTTTAGTCATCAAAGTAATTTTTTTTGCAAAAAATTATATATTTATATATATATATATATAGAAAGAGAGAGGTTAGAATTATTACATATAAAATTACAATATGCAGGATACAGCCTGCACTATTCACTACTAATGTTTAGACTGTTGATTAGCTAAGTACACAAAATATTTAGCTGAAATTATCTAGTTATTGAAAAATAATATGTCCAAATAATTGGCTATCGTTAAGCATGGTGTTGAATAATTGTTAAATAAATTGCAAATATTGTAGTCACATTTGCTCGTCTTTTTGTCCTGTTTGCAGGATTGATTTCAGCTCATTTATGTGAAAATAAGATGAACTGGCATTTAAAGTTTTGCATTAAATCCTTTAGTGAATGTAAATGAAGTGTCATGTTTTGCACTGTAACTCACTTTAGTCAATGGATGAATTTTGTATGAATTAAATATTTCTTCCTTTGCTATCCTCACTGGACATTTAGTGTTTTCACAGAGAAGTTGGTCTTTTTGCTGCTTTGGTCTCCCGAGTATTTAGTTTGCGCCCCCTAGTGGCCGCATAATTAATGCATTAGGGACCTTTTGCCTACGGGAACCTTAAAAGGAACACAATTTGTGACAAATCAATGTGTTGCCCGTGCAACACTTGTGAAATGGAAAAGAACACAGACTCCTGAGTGTGTTTTTCATGTTCTGTAACACACACCTGGTGCACATGTGTGATGTCTGGAGTGATATTAGTTCCTATAGCGGTTTATGTGCAGTTGTTTTATCTGTGTGGTCTGGCTGTGTAAACATACCAGTGTGTGACCCCTGCGCTGTTCACGTCGTCCCGGCTGTCTGCTCTGACAATAACCTGTGTGTCTTAATGGGCCACACAGAACAGACGAGCTTTTGGTGTCTGTTTGACGTCAGAGTTTGGTTGGTGTGAAAGTGGTTTTCTGCGACAGGAACTCTGTGAACTTTGGTTCAGTTTACAATTGTTATAAAAACGTGGATGAGATCAGGTATTGGTGATGTTAATGTGCATGTTTGCATGCTCCTGACATCATTGCACGCTCCTATTTTTAACATAAAAGCAGTGTGTTTGTAACTTGACTTTGCAAGACTTCTGGTGTCATTCGCTTCCAGTTATTCTAGCTGTACAAAAACAGTCTGTTATGCTGATTGATATTTCAAACAGGTATTTGTTATCATATTATTTTAATATATTATCATAACTATAAACACATTGGTTTGTAGTGCAAATGCTTTGACCATTTACGGCACTTATTTATTTACCTATAGCTACTGTATACCTAAGTCTCACACTTTCACAGAAAATAGCTTGCTTGAAGGTGGATAGTGCATTTCTCATAGCCTCTCGTCTCCAAATAAATCACATTTAGAAAGCTGCTTGTGTTCTGTGCATCTCTTGCAGTGCATCTGCAGACAAATGCTAGTTTGTGAAGATTTGTTGGTAAATCCAAAGAGACAAATACTTCATTAACACAGTAAAACATGTCTACTCATTACCAAGCTACAGGAGTGGCCAAAAATGATGTCTGGAGGGGACATTTGCACAATGTTTGCTTTTAATGAGCCTACAAGTTAAATGAAACCATCAAAATATGAGGAACAAGTTAAATTGGAAAGAGGAAAACACTAGACTTGGTTAAGGTATTTAGCTGACAAAATTATGTGGCAAAAAAGGCAAACTGATTCAAAATGTGAATCATGGAATATAGGTTTTATTTTACTATGCAAACAAATGCATAGAAAAACAAAAAGCTCACAGGAAATAAATCATATTGACTACAATATAATGTTGTTAATATTTCATTGGTTCTCCCTTGTATTTGATTAGCAGCCATTCTCACGCTCATTCCTTAACAATTGTGTTTCACAGACGAAACAACTGAAATGTGGAGCACATACAAAAGTTTTACTCTCTCCATGCACAACTACGCAATATGCTTAGAAAATAGCATCAATATGTTTGAATAAAGGGTGAATATATCCGGACATCACTTTTGGCCACTACTGTACATGATGTAGTTCAAAGTAGTTCACATTTAATAAGTGTTTCTGTATCTCAAACTGTAGAGCAATGCATCAAGGTCATGAGTTTGATTCCCAAAGAATGAATGCATGAACTGACAAAATGCAATGTAAGTCACTTAAAAATAGCATCTTCCAAAATGATGTACAAAATAAAGCCTATTATAGACTTATAATAACAGGCTATTTTATGTTATCGTCACACTCTACTGTCTGAGCTACAGAAAAGATGTAATTGTAAAATGTTACTGATGCAAATGTACAACAACTGAGACCCAAAAGTACTAAGTGAAGTCTTATTCGAACTGAGCATCAAACTCGCATTAGTAAATCTTTTCATTTGGGAGGTTGGTTCATAAACAGGAAGTGAGCTCAGAGCGGCTGTGACCATTAGCTGTCGTCCACTCAATAGAGCACATGCCCTGGGCGCTTTCAGTGATGGACAGAAAATTATTCCCATTATGAACATCGCTGTGTGAAGTGAGTTACGTAACGTTCTTCAAATGGACTGAGAATGAGGCTGAAACGTCTTTGCCCACTCGTCTTTGTATAGACTTGAATAAACATAAACGTGTCCCAATGTCGAGTTTATGAACAGTGTGGCCTGAGCTTCTCAATCTGATACAGTACAAAGCAGACAGTACTTGTACTTTGGACTAGGGGTCGACCAATATGTGTTTTTCAGGGCCGATGCCGATACCGATTATTACAGATCAAGTAGACCGATAACCGATATTTTGAACCAATATATACAGTGTGTCTGATGTAAAAATGAAAATGTCAAAATTAAGAATAACAAGGGCTCTGACAAAAACTGCCTTCCCTGGTGTTGGTTGAGTGTAGTACTCCCACAGTAAACTCTTTATTTTAAACAAAGGGTAGCGCCTCCTGCTGGCAGAGAATGAATTTGCATATATATGCCTCCGCAAGTTTGTGGGAAACACTGTTTATTTTCATTACTCAAATAAAACTGTCAAATGCTCATGAAGTGACTCTGAGAGGAAGTCAGAGCAGTTCTGGAGATGTTGTTAATGTATTTATGTCCTCATGTAGTGAGACGACAGAAGCTGAAATCACCGCGAGCGTCGCACACTTTGTATGTGTAGAAAACAAAACCGCACGTCTGTGCCATTTACATACACAGAGACACGCAGAACATGCAGGATTCATATTTAAATAGTATTTTTGCGGCTTAATATTTACAGATACTAGTCCATATTGCGACTCTATTTAAGTGTACTGACCTACTTTTGATTAATTCATCCAAACTTTGACAAATTCCGTGACATTCCGCGTCATACAGTAAATTCCATTTATATGACTGGATTCCGCGATTCCGTCCGCGTTTTCCGCATCACGGAGATCATAGATAATATTGAGGTGTTTTGCAACTTCAGAGTAACGTTAGTGGATTGGGATCTATTGCAACTTAAGCAACGTCTGCTGCTGCCTTACCTTTGAGAGACAACTGACGCGTGATCACTGAAGCAGCTGCAGTTAGCAAGCGCTTTCGGAGTGAGAGTGAATTCCGCTTTGATTGGTCTGACTCGTGACTCCCAACAAATCAGATGGGCGATGGGCGAAGATTGCTTTAGGCCACAGAGTGGTGAGTTCTGACAGGCTGCATCAGAGCCAAATAGTGCGTTTCAAAATTAAGTTATTTTATCGGCGAATCGGTTTTGAAAATGACCGATACCAATAATCATAAAAATGCTTAATATCGGCGCCGATAATTGGTCGACCCCTACTTTGGACCTTTAGTTCTCAAGAACTGTTAGTTCTCAAGTTAACTAGTGCTCCATTGAAGGTTATTAAAGAGATTCTGGGTGGTAAACTGAAGCGTAGCTCACTGCATATGCCTGCATTTAAACACAGGTCTCCAGAGGATGGTGTTCATGGAAAACCCCCGTTTAATGGCACGAGGAGCCCTTTCAGCTCAAACACCTCACCGCATGGAGCCTTTAGTAGCCTTCAGCGGGTCACTGAATTGCGATTAGCCCAGGGCTGCCTGGAAAAGCTGGAGCCTCTGGGCAGAACCGAGAGTATTTAAATCTGCTCTTAAAGGGGAAGTGAGTCATTTTCTCCTGTCCCAGTTTAATCAGGGATTCTGTGGGTCGTAAAAAGCCTTATTCCAAAAATTAACGCCTTAGAATTGGAGCAGAAAGTCTGAAATTTATAAAGTCATGACATTAAGTGTTGTATGTACTGCAAAAAAATCGTATACCTTTCTGAGGGTTTTTGTCTTGTTTTGCAATGCAAATATCTTAACACCATTAAATCAAGAAACATTTACTTGAGATGCAAAATTAAGATATGGACTGGAGTCTTGTTATTTTGAGAAATTGAACAAAAATAAGTAAGTTTTGTGCTTAAATATGTCAATGGGGCATAAAAACTAGGTTTCTCTTTTAATTACATTGATTGGCAGATATTTGTCCTTTTTAAATCATAAATTCACTTCATTTTGATACATTTCTAAGAAAACACACCTTTTTTATCATTTGTAATTTTTGCATCTATTTTGATTTAAGTTTAGACATTTGCAGTGAAAAACAAGACAAATAGTGGGGAAAAACATCAGTTTTGTGCTGAAGCTACAGTAAATGTTATTTACATACTCTAGTTTCTTTTTTGTAAAATGAATTAAAAATTAATGGAGATCTGATGGAAGTTGTATTTTCAAACTTTGAAGTGTTGCTAATAAAACTCATTGTGGCACGTGCATTTAGAGAACATACTGATGTATTGTGTTCCCTCCAATTTATTACTTGAATGTTCTTTACTTGGTCTTAAAAAGATTCTTTACTTGACTTGTGCACAGACAAATCAAGCACGTACTAAAACAAGTTATGTTCATTAAAATATTTAGAATTTTTGTTCTTGTTTAGAGTTCTTGTTCATTTTCTTCTTGTGATTTTCAAATTTGTAAAATTTGCCAGTTATTCAGTGCATGTCTCACCAGTGCGCTTGCAAGTCAGCTACAATCTAGGATGTTTTGTGGCAGACTTTGAATATGAAAAACGCTACTTTTGTCTTAAAGTGTGCATTAGGCTTTAGCCATTCATACTGTAGGTTGACATGCATGAGTGTAAACACTGGCTCTCTAGTGCTTCAGAAATATTGCTCTGCTTGTTTGAGTGTCGGGTGCAGAAATAATAACATTCAACCCATTTTACTTCAGTAATGTGACGTATTTTGGCGTGTAACAGGATATTTAATGAGAAAAAACATGTAGTGAAGGGATGGACCTTTTTCACAGACTGTTCACAGACGTTTCCACAGTTATTAACATTGTAAATCTAGCAAAGTTACCTATATGGCTAATGAATTGGAAGTCTTGCACGTTCAGAGAAAATAGCTTACTTTGGGCTGCAAAAT